>NW_012152174.1:6381464-6383160 GCF_000956105.1 Propithecus coquereli | reverse complement strand
CTATCAGAAGTGCTAAGATACAAAGGAAGTTGAAAATTGCTAATATAGGTGATACTCTGCAAACCAAGGATCTTGGTGAAAATCCTGAAATTTTGGCAACCTACATAATCATTCTGATATGGCATAATAGCTGACCAAGAATTTTAGTTTAAGAAAACTCTGGGCAGAATTTCATGTGTTGAATGTTGATAATATTTCTATTTTTCTCATGCTAAAATTACTGTCACCTCAATTTAATGAGTTTTTCCAAATCATTTTTTGCAGTATCTTGTTCTTTTCCTAACATAATTGTTAACTTTATAGCATGTGTGAGTATATTAGTTTAATATCTATATTTACAACTAATCAGTATCTCACCCAAGGAAAGATTACTTCTGTTTTGTTCTCTACTGTCTGATATATCACCTGACACAAAGGGAACATTGATGTATACTTTCGAATGAACAAATGAATGCAACTGACTTGTTGAGATAATTTTCACCCTATGAGACAAAGCCATCAAAATTCATTTTCATAGTCATGCGACTAAAGAATTCCAAAATAAGTGCTATATAGTTCTATAGTAATTGAAGTACAGACTTTCTGAATATATATCTGGGCAATTATAACTAGAGATTATTAGCAGCTTTGTATTCATCCCATTCTTGCCAGTATCATGTGTGGAGTACTTGTCAAAAGGAAATAGACTTTGTGCGAGAACCACACACAACAGGAACTTGCTTCAGTTGCTTGTGCGTAGTTCTACGTATATCTAAACAGCAGTAGAAGATGAAATTCCTGGGGATTCTTTAGCTTGGAGTTAGCCTTATAGCCCTTGTAAGCATTTGTAATTACTTATTACTGGGATTTGCTTAACATCTGTACTTCCTTAAGGCAAGGATGATTATCCGTGTTTCTGTGTGTATGAGTGAGTATGTGTGTTCCAGCACCCCATCAGGATTGCTATTTGTCTGCCTCGACGTGAAAGACATGCACTATATAATTCCTTAAAAATGGAGTTATAGAGACTATGTCCATTTGTAATTGCTTTATGATTTGGAGATGTTCTAGGGTGGCATTAAATTTTATTGTGCATTTTAAAGTACTTTTATTTCCCCCTGGGGGTCTTGGTAGATTTATACAAGAAATTCTTTTCAGGACAGAGAAGAAACTCTAGAAAAAGTAACATACCTGAGAACCCAGCTGAAAGAAATTTTTCAAAAAATAAGCACTATCATATAATCAGCATTTCAGAGTTGAAAACTGAAAGCTATTCTTTTTTTCCATATTGTTTTCAGTTATAAGACACTGCCTTTATAAAAGAATAAATATGACTAAATCAAGCTTGCTGTATGTATAAATTTTCTTCTAAAATATACACGGTTCCAAAGTGAAATAGGAAAAGATTTGCATCACAAAATTTATTAAACACAAAACACAGTGAAACTCAGAGAAAATGTTACTTCTTCCTTTTTGATGAGGGGAAAAAAGAGAAAGTTTTCAAGGAAATGTGCTTCATAAGCATAGATTCCAACTCAAACTCATTGGTATTTAAGTTTACGAAAGTTAACCAGAGACATAAAATTCTATAACCAAGCACTTCTTAATTACCAAAGAATATTAGCTTTTGTTCAGTAGTGTTCTGATTTTGCTCAGTAGTGTTCTGATTATTTACAATTATCACTATATATTTTAGAGTATCTTTTAATTCTAGCAT
>NW_012152174.1:6378992-6381414 GCF_000956105.1 Propithecus coquereli | reverse complement strand
CAGTTCATATTCTATAGTGACAAGCTAAAATATATCTTTTAAGACTATGTTTTTTTAGTTTACTCTTAAAACTCAGGGTTTTAGATCAATGTTTTTAAACAATTTTAGTTACACTCCAGTGCAATAGCAAAGCCCCAGGAAATGCTCAAAACAACTCAGCTTACACTTATTGAATTACATATTGAGTAGCTGATCTTATAAACAATGCATTGAGGATAGTCTAACTCAAATATCTCTAAGCTGTAATAGTTATATACACATAATAATAGTTTGCCAGTTAGGAAAGTTAAAAAGAAAAAATGTTCTAAAAGTCATTCTTGCTTAGAAAGTAGAAAATACAAAAAAGTGAGAGAAAATTCAAAGTTTACATCTTATATATTAAGAATAAGCACTGTTAACTTTCTACAGCACTGTTCTTCAGTTGTTTACACTTTCTGATACATAATGAATGCTCAATAAGTATAATAAATAGCTGTAGAATGAATAGAGGAATGTATCTAAATGAATAGTATATTTTTATTTCATAAATAGTCTCTTAATATAATAAAAACATATTGTCTATGATATAAAACATTTCCCTATTGCCAGGCATCTAAATAATTCCTTATAAATAAATGCAGATATGAAATACCTTGGGTATATATCTTGTCTTCATCTACGAGGAAGACTAATGTGTATGCATTTCTTTTTATAAACTTCTGATAAATATTGTCAGTTTTTTTCAGAATGATTTGTATAGTTTATACACTAAAAGAAGGACTCAGAAGCGGTTTTCCTCAATGATTCCTAAACATACTAAGTGGCACGTACAAAGCATACTTCACAGGCATTTCACTAACCCTTTTAGCTTAATTTATTCTTATAAAAATTCATTTTTCTCTTGCCACATATGATCCACTATTTTGTATCTAGATTTGTTATGCTTTCTTATACAGTAGTATAAATATATTATCTAATATGTGATATTTTTATTTTTTCTAGTTAAAACGTTTTTAGTTGGCATTACTTAACAAATAATTCTGAAACGCAATGACAGTTATAACCTATTCTTAGTTACATGATTTATTCTATAATTAGTTATGGCTTTTTATGATTCAATTATGTCTTAGATGAGCCAAGTCAACATTAATTTATGGGCAACATCTAAGCGCATATGAGAATGCATGGAGCTGTAAAAGTTTTGCATGGAAAATGTGATTACTGATATAGGTAGTAGTGTTGCAAATTTTAAGTGATAGATTTTTATAATGCTTTCATCAAAAATTGTACTTTAGCTATCCTCTAACATATCTCCTAGTTTGCAAAATGTTTTCCAATGTTATTTTATAGGATTTATGTGATTAGTTTCTATCTGAAAATTGTTCTGAATTGTACTGTTATTGTGACTGTTCAGAGAGTGTTTCTCAATGACAGTGTTTAAATTATATCCTGTTATAGCTTGATTAGGATAGAGAGTATGTATGTAATGTTGTTTTTCATGAGATAACTTTGAAAAGTGCTTCGTTTATTTTTTGTCTGCCTTGTATGAGATATTGCACTTTTTTTAATGTATAAATTTTACATCACTTTCATCAGCTTCATTTTTCATAACTACTTTGAAAAGTAGATATAATTACAGATACAGAAATTAAAACTCATAAAAATTGTATTATTACCTGAAGGTCACACAGCTGTAACTATTAGGGCCAACATTTGAACATAAGTATGTCTCAATCCTTTCTCTATGCCTAATACGATATGTAAATAAACTGTTGGTGTCTTCTTAGACCCTATGAGTAGTTTCATTAGCATGTATGAATTACTAAATTATCTTCTTAAGGAATTCAGTGAAAGTATTTGAAGCCAGAGACATTTGCACATGAAAAGATATTTGACCTGATTTTAATTTATTTTTTTGCATTTTTCAACACATCTTTTTATAAATTACTGTAGAATGTAGGTTACACCAATATCATTTACTCTTACTTCCTTTCATCTGATAAACTTCATTGAATGAGAGATGAATATAGGTGGAATGTAAGAGATATACCTATTATGGAGATATACACACATTGTGTATGGTAGTGGTGATAAAAGTTATAATAGAGTACATTTCTTGTACTCTTTAACATAATAATAGATGTATTGACTTTAGGTTTAAGTCAAGCATGTTAAAAACTTAAAGTTAAATGATACCATATATAACTTTAAGCAAGTAGAGGAGAAAAAGGATAATAAAGAAAGCTCAACCAATACAAGAGAGTGTAGGAAATTAGAAAAGAGAATCAAACAAGCAGAGTAAGAAAAAATCACAGAAGCGCTAGCAAAAACAAATTTAAGTATATTAGTAATCAACATCATCTATCAGAAGTGCTAAGATACAAAGGAAGTTGAAAATTGCTAATATAGGTGATACTCTGCAAACCAAGGATCTTGGTGAAAA
>NW_012152174.1:6355167-6377522 GCF_000956105.1 Propithecus coquereli | reverse complement strand
GTGTTCTGATTATTTACAATTATCACTATATATTTTAGAGTATCTTTTAATTCTAGCATTAATTTTGTTTATTTTGTTTTGTTTTACTAATGGGAAGATTAGATATTCCCTGTAGTAATAAAAGATTACAGAGGAGACAGGAGTAAGCGGGAGAAGTGACAGGAAGAAGGGAGGCTTTTCTCCTCGCTGAATTAAGAATGGTTTATGAAGACTTGTGTTCTCACTCTCTGGAAAAAGAAATCAATTGTATCCTTGCTCTTTTATTTTTCTTCATGAAAAGATGTTGAGTTAAAAGAAAAGTTGTCATAGCAAACAACTCTACTTCATTTCAAAACATCTGATTCTGTCTGTATAAGGAGTTAGCCTGATGTCTCAAAGAGTTCACATAATAGTTAGCAGGGAGTAATAGATGGACATGGGTACAGAAAATAACCCAGTGTCCTCAAGGATCTGCATTTATGAGCCATAGTTTATAGAGTGTTGAGTCTACTGTAGAATGTTATGTCAGTATAAGGAGCATTTCAAGATTCTCTGTGTAGAGTCCAAGACCCAAGGCCCTCAAAATGTGCACTGAAAAATCACTGACATGAGGCAGATTGATTAATAGGAGAAAAGGCATAAAAAATTACTTGACACATATACATGGGAGCCTTCAGAATGAAGACCCAAAGATATAGGAGAAATATTCCATTTTTATGCTTAGGTTCAAGTAGGGACAACCATGTAGACATATGATTGGACAAAAAGGGTATGATCTAATGCTAACGGACTGATTGGAGAAACCCAGAAAGGCCAGTTTTTACACAGAATAATTTTAGGATCTGTGGTTGGCTTTGGGGAAAATGGGTTCTGGTTTCTTGGGGAAAGGGGATTCTAGTTTGCATGGCTAGCCTCAGGGGAGAATGGGACTGAGAGACAGGAGGACAGGAGAAGGTCAAAGAAAACCTTTTTCTTCTGAGGCCTTCATGTAGGGGTACTGTTTTCTGAGCCTCTCCACCTGTACACCTAAAAGAAGTGATATGAAAAAAAAATTGTACCTGCTAGAATTAAATGGGCAAGGAAAATTTTATTGCAGATTATTTCGATACAGGTTAAGACTGTCGCAATAGGGGAGAAATTGAACTCAACTCCTCTGAAACAGAAGGCAGAGAAGAGATTTCAAAGCACTGGGATGAGCTAGTGGAAAGTACTGGAGGAAATTAGTAGGGTGCTTGGTGCGTGTGATTAGGCCATCTGTGTTTGCTAATTGGTGCTTGTGGAAATTAGGGTCCTACTGTCCTGCAGAGACTGCAAGTTGGGGGCAACATCTTTCTTAATGATTACATCAAAGGAATGGCACCCAGGTCCTTCAGAAGACATTTCTGTGTCCTAGAAGATTAACATCTCAAAGGGAAAGAAAAATAATTTATAGCTGCAAATTTTCTAAAGTAAATGCCCTAAGAAAAGGGAAATTGGGGGCATATGGTCAGGAAGAAGCCTGTCTAAAGTTTAGTCAGCTGGAGCAATGTGAAGGCTGCCTTGGTGAGTGTACACAACATGGCCAGGTAGTGGACTTACTGTCACCCAAAGATGTGGTCATGGTTGCTGACAGATTTGAAGTCTTGATGGATCCGTGAGGGTCCAATTATTTTCTCAACAATTTGAAAGACTTTAATAAATCTAATAGTATTTTCATAAACATTAAACTCGGAAAATCTCACTTTTGATTAACTAGTTGAGACAAATAGATTCTAATAGTTCTTGTGACTATTGTAAATTTTCTCTCATTTCTTGCTTTTTCTCTCCCAAGAGTATGCTATAAATATTACACGCGGTAATTTTAAATTTTAAGGGGTATAATATAAATAGCATACATAATAATTTTAAAGGATATATAGTGCTAAACAAAAATATAGAATTGGACTTAATACCATTACCATATTTTATTGATTGTAACATATCGTTTTAAAAAACATTTATTTGCCTGCGAAGTTGGAATGTAAATTATAATCTGTAGATTCTTACCCTTATAAATCCCAGTTTCTTCTCTTCCCCTCCCCCATCTGTTTTTGATAGTCTCAAACCCCGGCTGGATTAAATCATCTGAGATGTATTTTGTTTTGTTTTGGTTTTAAACACTGAAGCATTAATGCCTGGGTTCTACCACCAGGTTTTCTGATTTTATCAGTTTATGGTAGGCCCAGGGCATTTGGACATTTTAAAAGCTCCCAGGTGATCCTAACGTAAGCTGAGAATGAGAAATACTAGTTCAAGTAATTGACAGCTGATTGTATGTAAAACAGTGGTTTCTAAAGTAGCTGATTATCAAAATAGAGGTTGCTGAGTCTCTTCCCCAGAGGTTATAATTCATTAGTTTTAAGTTGAGGCCTTGGAATCAATATTTTAAAAATGTGATGCAGAGTGAGGTTTTCACTGATGTGACTGACCCTTAAGAGAGCTGTTTGTTGTCTGTTCCTAGGAGAATGGTGGGCAGGGGCCAGCAATGTGTGATATTTCAGGCACTCTACTTTCAGCTTGCTTCTTGCAATCTTCATGACTTTTCCCATTTTAAAGCTGTTCACATATGGGTGGATTTACTTAAGAGATGTCTACCTGAAACTATTCCTCCAGAATTACTTCTCAGTTTAGGGGTAGCTTCTTGGGGTACTTTTTAGTAGTCTTTGTTTTCTATTGTAGGAATTGATCCGTCTACTCTAACCTATTTTTATAGAGAAACTACAAATCTCTCTTTTATTTTTTCTTTTTGTTCATAGTTATCTTTTTCTTGCAGGATCTAAAACCAAAAGTTATAAAATCTTCTTTTTCCCAAGTAGTGACTAAATAAGGATGAACACAGTTTGGAGGTTTTTGTTTGTTTCCTTCTTTGAGGTTTCTTACTAGTAGTAACAAGTAGAGAACAAAAGAATTAAAGTTTACCAAGGCTTAAAAGTCTAAAGCTATCTATGTTTTCTCTGAAGTATAACTGTGAAATCAATCTTCTTTCTTCTCTTTTAACTTCCTTTGGAAGTTAGAGACAGCCAGGTAAGGCTTTTAACATTTTATTCTTTGGACTAGTATACTGACACTCTTTAACCTCTTTTTTATATTTACTTGTCTTCAATTTTATCCTATTGTATGTAGGTGAGGGGAAGCAAATCTGGCACTGTGGGCATTTGGCTTGAACCAAGAAAGCAAGATAGTTTATCTTAGCAAAAAACAGCAAAATGAAAATTTTGATATCATTGTCCTAATATGGTGACAGAAAAAAATCATTCCAGATGATCTTAGATTAAGTGAGAAATCACTTCCTGTCTATCATGGCTATCGGATAATGGATCTATTTGGCTCAGTGTGCTGTTGGAGTCTATCAGTACAGTACAGAATTTGAGGTGATTCCTAGATACAAGTTTTCCTTTTTCCCAGGTTTTCCAGTAATTAGTATCAAACCTCATGTTCTCTATTGATGTTTGATTATGGTTAAGAATATGTAGTAGATTCGATTAGGAAAGGCTGAAAGCTATTCTCATAAACATAGAGTTTCATGCACACAGAATTTTCAAGGAAGGATGGCTGATGACTTTTGTTACATTTCAAAACCTATTATTATGAGCACATGAAGCAACCAATTTTATATACTTAGCCTCAAAGTCTATCTTCACCTCTTCAATTTGTTCTTTCTCAAAGACCTTTTGAGTTTTGAGGGTCCTTCGTTCAGGAAGGAATTAAAGAAGAGTGTTGGGACGGTGCTCCAGAGAAAATGTCCATATAACAATCTGGCCACCAGTTTAAAAAATGTGATATCTCCTTATGAGATGGATCATAATGAGTAGAATATGAAAGTATATTCAAAGGAGCATGTGTCTTATCAACACAAGATATTTTTCATATTTTACAATTTTAATTCTAATACACTTTATTTGTATTCATTATATTTTTAGCATGCTTCAAATAGTATAACTTATGACATATACACAACATATTCCTACAAAATAATGATGTTTGTAAATACATATATGAGCCCCTGTTTTAATTGTTTGGCATAGAATCTATGTATATGCTCACTAAATTTTTTGTGGTTTGCAGAATTATAGAAGTCTCATCCTTTGAAAGCGGATATGCTTGTTGGTGCCTCTCACCTGTATGGCTCATATTCACCCTCTTAACACCAGATGGGTCATTACACAGAAAACATCTCCCGTTGAGTTTTTTGTTTGTTTTTAAATCTCAGGCTGAGGAACCTATTGTTGCTTATAGCAATGTCACTTCATTTCCTCAAGATCCAACGACACTGCACAACATGAGGTACTGTGGCATTTTTGATTCTGCTCACATGTTGGGAGATAAGATTATTTTTCTGGAGAGCATATTTTTCCAAATCAAGCCTTCAATGCTTTTGAAATTCTCCCATTGATGGTATGGATTGAATATCCTTTATCTTGGGAATGGGCACTCTGACTCCGGCAGGGCAAAGGCAATAAATATATGTAACCTCAACATTTGTACCCCCGTAATATTCTGAAATAAAAATAAAATTCCTATATTAAAAAAATGCTTGGGACCAGAAATATTTTTTATTTTGATTTTTTTTCCAACGAGCATTTCTTTGAGTATCATGTTGATGCTCAAAAAGTACTGGATTTGGGAGCATTTCAGATTTTCAGATTAGGGATACTCAACCTGTACTTGTAAGAAGTAAAGGATAATCATAAAGTGTAGTCCCCAAGAGAATCTCTTGTTGCCTTTCATCTTTCCTCTTTAGGTGACTGTATTTATGAGTTTGTTTTTTTATGAATAAGATTCAAGGCTAAGCTCAGTGGCTGACGCCTGTAATCCTGGCACTCTGGGAGGATGAGGTGGGAGGTTTACTTGAGGTCAGGAGTTTAACATCAATCTAAGCAAGAGTGAGACCCCCATTTCTACAAGAAATAGAAAACTTAGCCGGTCATGGTGGCACATGCCTGGAGTCCCAGATACTCAGGAGGCTGAGGCAGGAGGATTATTTGAGCCCAGCGATTTGAGGCTGTAGTGAACTCTGATGAACTATGGCACTGCACTCTAGCCAGGGTACCAGAGTGAGACTCGGTCTCAAAAAAAAAAAAAAAAAAGATTCAAGAAGTCCATCAGTGGTCTAAGACTTCAGAGTTAGAAGTGTTCTCGAGTCATTTGGGTCTGAGAATTAAGCAGATGTCATGGTGATTATGGCAATTGCCTCTTTTCAATATAAAAAGTATGACATCACTGGAAAATGGGGCCACAGAGCCATAAAGAAGATTGAATGGCCCACTTATTATGTACACTCTAATTTAGATCTTGGGAGATGGTACTTCTTGCTGCCTGTCTTGCTTGCCACTTTGTTAAAGTAGGCATTGGCATTACTTATTCAGGTTGTTTTCTCTGTATTTATTAGTGCCTTGTTTTGGCCTACTAAGGTGGAAAAATTTCATTACAGTTTTTAACTATCTCATCAGTAGAAAGTACTTTGGGACGTAAATTGGCTTTGGCTAGGAGTCGGCTCATCAGTAAAAATTGCTTTTGGACATAAATATAGTTTGGCTGTGATTTTCCTGAAGTATATAGATTTTATATTATTTTAGAAAATTATTGTTCTACCATGAGATACTAAATTCGCAAGGCTTTCAATAAAATATTCAGTTCTATTCAAATAAATTGAATATATGATTGACAATTAATATGTGCCTAACATGTAAAAGTTCAGATTTAGAATATAAGCAAAAGACATGACATTACTTTGGAAAAGCCAAATTCAAATACATGGCTTATATGTGCTTAATGATCAGAAGACTAAATAATAGAGTGGAATTAGTTAGCGAAGTACCATATATGATTGTATTTTTTTCACATTTTCTGAAATTGTGTTGTATATTTGCTGTGCTTATGTAATGTCAGTGTCTTCCTCTCCTTCCCTGATCCTAACCACTGAATGCTGGCAAGCTGTTTTTAAATTTATGGTTTGTTTTCTAACCAGTGGCCTCCTATAATATGCTTGGTGATAGTGACAAATTCTATGGAAAGTCCGAAAGTGAAAACTACATCGTTGGGTGGAAAATACTGAAGGAGGGTTTGTAGAAGACCCTGGATATGAGGTATCAAGGTGGTTGTGACAAGGACAGAGAAGTAGGAAAGCCACTCTAGAACAGAAGTTCATGCTTTAAATGTTGGAATAAGCGTGATCTGATCAGAAAGTTTAGATATGGGTTACTTGTAAGTAGAATGTGACTCTTTAGGAGTCATAGAGGTAACTGACAGCCAAAGTAGTTCCTTATAAAAGAATATGGGCTTGGATTTATAGGATTGGGTGTCAGATGAGTTTCAGGGGTTAAGAAAGCCTCTTTACAGATGTCAAAACAGGGAAGTAGTATGAGAAGTGTTTTCATCTTTATTGCTCACCTGGAAGTCAGCAGTAACAAGCTGCTGGAAGAGGTATCAGGACATAGGAAACATTAAGGAAAAGACATATTTGGGTTCATACACATATTTTAAAGAAGAATGAGTATCAGGAAAGCCTCAGAAATTGGTAGGTTCTGTTTTAGATCAGATAGCTCATGAACAGTGTTCATGTAAGAGGTAAACCTTTTCGTAGGTACATTGTAAATGTTGAAGTAAAATGGACATTACTTAAAAATAGGATATTGAGCTGAAGATTCAGAAAATTTAAGATGCTAAGGTGTGTGCAAAATGAAAAAATAGCGTGAAAAATCAGAAGAGGAAGAAGAGCAGGTTATTTCAGTTCAGACATGAGGATAAAGATAAAGGAGGAAAAATAAGTAGTATATTAAACTGAGCGAGCAGATTTTAGCTCCTTGAAAACAAGCACTATAGCTTATTCCTTTTTTAAATTACAAACAATACCTTGAAGTCACTCTACATATGTATTTGTTAAATGAAGAATAAATTAATAAAAGAAGCCTGTTGTAATTTAGTTACTGATTAAACTTAGGATTCAAAACAAAAGTGGTTTTAGGTTTTAAGATGGAATAATTAAGGAGTGGATAGAATTTTGAAGCGGAGTAATGTGGTAGGAAGAATAATGGTCCCCAAAGATGTCTACATTCTTATCTTTGAGATCCTGTGAATATGTTAGGTTATATGTCAAGAAGAATAAAGGTTGCAGATGGAATTAAGATTGATAATCAGCTGATCTTAACATTGGAAGATTATCTTGGATAGAATAATCTAGACAGGCCCAATGTAGTAACAAGTGCCCTACAAATGTGGAAGAAGGAGTCAGAAAAGGCCGTGTCAGAGGGATGACATGTGGGAAAGACTCGATGAGACGATGCTGGCTTTGAAAGTGGAAGAGGGCATGAACCCAGGAAAGCAGGCAGCCTCTAGAAGCTGGAGAAGGCAAGGAAATAGATTCTCCCTCAGAGACTCCAGAAATCAACCAGCTCTGTGGACACATTGCTTTAGCCTAATGAGACCCATTTCTTATTTCTGACCTCCAGAACTGCACGAGAATAAACTTAGTATGTTATAGAGTAGTTTGTGGGGGGAGAAGATGAGTCACCATTCAGTAGTGGGACAAGCATTAGTTTTGATATTTGAAATACTGATTCTGATTATGTGGCTAGGGAATCTTGGGGAAATTGCTTAACTTCGTCGGGTCAGCTTCCTCCTCAATTATTCATTCAGCATCCAGAAAGACTTGTTCTTGGCTCTGTTGCTACCTCTAAGACTCGCCTTTTTTGACTCCTCCTTTCCTTCTCTTGACTCTGAATTTGCTGGTGTCTCCCCACTTCTAAATTCTAAATTCTTTTCCGTGATATACCTCTATACTCAAGTGGTTCCAGTTTTTACACGTTTTCCCAAATGATAAGCACATGTATCTGTTCAACACCCAATTGTTTCTTCAAATACAACCATATTTCCAAATGACTCCCTTGTACCTTTATAAGGACACATCAAACTTTACTTGTCTGCAAACAAATTTATCATGTTCTCCTTTGTCTCAAATTCCTTTTAGACATTTTAATTCCATTTAAATAATTAAATGCCTTTTAAATATCTAAAATACAATTCTTTAATTTTTCCCATTAAGTCACATACCTTCATTCTTTTTTTTAATCATCCGTATTGAGAAGAGGGCTACAATGAAAAAATAACATTTATTGAACACTCAGCATATGTCAGATATTGAAATAGATCTTATGTGTGCAATGGGGATTTAAAAAAAATGTTAAACTAATGTAATTAAACTGAAGTTCCAAGCTTTACTGTTCCCACCCTCTCCAAGCCTTTAAGCAAAGGCATTCATCACTTCTGGAGGAGAAAAGATACCATATAGAATGGGCATTGGCAAACTTCTTTTATAGATGATAATAGTAAATATTTTTATTTTTGTGGGCTAAATATTATCTTTGTCTCCAATTCTTCTTTAATTTTTTATTTGCTTATTATATTTTAACAATATATTTCAAATATAAAATCTATTCTTAGCTCATGGACCATACAAAAAACAGTCTTGATTTGGCCTGCAGCCTGGATTTGACCTGCACATCATAGCTTGTCTATTAGGACATATATAGGACAACATAGGATATTGCTGAATTTTGTCTACAGTGAGATGATATTCTTGAAACCCAGACCTTGTTGAGAAAGATAAGTGGGTGTTTTTCCTTCTAAATTATAAATACTTCCTTTTATATATCAATAATTAGTTCTGGCATTCTGGATTATTTTTATTATTAGCTGTAGCACACAGTAATGGATTAAAAAGGGATATTCCCAACAGATAGAAGAGGAAGTAGAAAGACCTCTGGAGGTGAGAAGTTAAACCAAGGAATGAGAAAGTGAGAAATATGCAAGTTGTTCAAGGTGAGTGCTCTTGCATGTCTCCCTCCCCTCAGGTCAAATCACAGGGTAGGAGTGGCAAAAATATCTAGAAAGATTTTGGGGTGAGGGCAATTCCTGAAGACAGGGACTTATTCTATTCTTCCCAATGTATAACCTAAGAA
Source organism: Propithecus coquereli (assembly GCF_000956105.1). Lineage (NCBI taxonomy): Eukaryota > Metazoa > Chordata > Mammalia > Primates > Indriidae > Propithecus > Propithecus coquereli. Next base: position 6,368,568 of record NW_012152174.1, on the reverse strand, counting down.
AATTATAAGCCCATTGGAGAAGCACGTTATCCCAAAAAGGTTAAAAGTGATAGAGTAACTTTGACAGAAGATGTTGGTAGACATGGCCTGAGGTATCCCTTCTAATATATTTAGTATCAGGCTTGTAGAAGATTTAGAACTCCTCAAATGTTCTGGAAGCAACAGGCTAAAGTACTGAGAGAACTTGAGTGCAGGAAGAGGTTAGTGCTTGAGACGGGGGGCTTTCAAAACTTTATAACAGTGGTATTGTCAGGGACTATAAACTTCAAAAGCAGGTGCAATCCTGGTGCCCCAATAGACAAGTTTGTTTGTTTGTAAATGTCTTTCTCAAATTCATTTTTATTCATTTTTATTTTGGGATATTATGGGGTACAAACATTTTGGTTACATGCTATGACTTTGCCTCACCCAAGCCTGGATTAGAGACGTTTCCCTTCCCCCATACAATGCTCACCACATCCATTAGTTGTGAGTTTGTCCACCCCCACCTCCCCAAGCACCAATTTAAATTACTACCATGTAAGCACCTTAGTCTTGATCAGTTAGTGCCAATTTGATAGCGAGTACATGTGGTGCTTATTCTCCAGCCCCAATAGACAAGTTTAGCAGTACAATATCCAGGGACCAGGCCAGAGCAACAATCTCCCAGTGAGTAGCTACAGAACAGAAGGGTAGGCATTATAATTTCTCCAGATTCAGTCAGATAGTAGTGGAATCAAGATGACCACAAATTCTGATACTCTCCTGTCATGAGGTAGGGATTATATCTCCTTCCTTCTCCATCAGGTTAGATTCCATAATTACTTTGGACATGATGTAGTGGAAATAATGTGGTCCCAGTCTTCATTCCCAGACCCTAAGGGGTAGGCAAATCTTTCTCCCTGTCTCCTGGGACACTACCTCTGGGAATCTCCAGATTCAATGTTTTGAGAAGCCCAAGTTACATGGGAAGGCTACATGCAGGCATTAAGGTCCATGTCCCAGCTGAGCTGCCAATTAGTGGCCTTTAACCAGTAAGGTAAGATAGCCAGCTTGGATGTCTAACCCAGCTGATCCTTTAGGTGTCTGCAACACCAGCTGACTTCTGGCTGCTACTATATGGGAGGCCACAAGTGATAATCCAACAAAAGAGCCAAAGTTAGTCCACAAAGCCTTGTTTCTTAAGAAACAATACGACAGTGTAACAAAATATATAATTGAAACTCAGGCCAAGAACACTTCATCACTACATGGAGAAGAACTGTGAAGGTGAGCTACTCATACCAGGCGTGTATTGTTTTATGAATGAGAAATAGCCTTTAATATTGAGGCACTTAGGTTAATATATTAAGCCACAGGCTACAGCCAAACGTGGGTTATTAAAAAATGTGGGTTTTGAAGCTCAGTAGTTATCAAAATATAGTTTTCAGATCCCTGACATTCGTTTAGGTAGTATACAATGTCAAAACTATTTTTATATAATTCTAAGATACTCATTGATATTTGCATTGATTGTACAAAACAGTAATGGTCAAAACTGCTGATGCCTTAGCACAGATCAAGGCAGGAGCACCAAACTATACTAGAAGTCATTGTGTTCTTCACTGGCAAGCACTTGGGTTAAAAAACTGCCAATTTCACTTAAGAAGATTCTTGATAAAGGAGTAAAAATAGTAATTTTACACATCTCAAGCATAGACTATATTAGGTTATTAAGTTTGAAAGGTCCTATTTCCTTAAGTACTAAGTTTGACAGTTAATATCTCTGACATTTCACTTTGACACTTCTTGTTTTATGTTTATTGTGAAGGTACATCCTCAACCATATGTTTTGGTTTGGGATTATATTTCAAATTTTTTTTAGAACAATTTTTGTGAAACCATGGATAAGTCAAAAATTCATGTTATTTTCAAATGTGAGTTCTGTCATGGAAGCAATGCAGCACAGGCAGCTCGAAATACCAATGAAGTGTTTGAAAAAGATGCAGCTAATGAATGCAGAGTACGTCATGGTTTGAGAAGTTCCATTCTGGTGATTTTAATCTTGAAAATGAGTCACATGGACAGCCTGAGACCAAGGTGGATAAGGATGAGCTACAAGCTGTAGTGGAAGCGATTCTATCGCAACCTACATGTAAATTAGCAGCAAGGTTTTACATTACTATTCCAATAATATTGGATCATTTGAAACAAATTGGCAAGGTACAGAAGCTGGATAGATGGCTTCCATATGAGTTAAATGACCATCAGAAGAGAAATCGTCTCAAAGCTTGCCTTTCTTTGCTGTCTTGACATAGAGGCGAACATTGCTACATCGTATTGTTATGTGTGATGAAAACCGGATTCTTTTTGACAATTTCAAACATTTGGCACAATGGTTGAATAAAGATGAAGTGCTGAAACACAGTCCAAAATGGAATATTCATCAAAAAAAAGTGTTTGTTTGGTGGTCTAGCACTGGTATTATCTATTATGATTTCATGAAACCTTTTCAATCCATTACAGTGGATGTCTACTGCAACCGATTGGACAAAATGATGAATATGCTTGCAATTAAGCAGCCGAGATTGGCCAATAGAGACAGGCCAATCCTTTTGCAAAACAATGCTCGACCACATGTTGAGCAAACAATGCTGCTCAAACTACAGCCGCTGTACTTGGAAACTCTCTTGTCATCCACCATATTCACCAGACCTTGCACCAACTGACTGCCACTTCTTTCAGACTTTGGACCACTTCTTGCAAGGAAAACTATTCAATTCTCAACAAGCTGTGGAAAACGCCATGTGCAATTTCACTGGCACTCGCTTTCCAGGCTTCTTTGCTGCTGGCATAAACCAGTTACCATTAAGATGGCAAAACTGTGTCAAAGTTTAGGTGCATACTTTGATTAATTGCACTGCTTCTTGTTTGAGATATAATAAACTACACTTTGGATTTGAAATCAGATATTTCACATTTGGTGACCTAATCTTTTTGTTTTCCTGTGTTACAAAATGGGAAGTATGTATAAATTCTATATAATAAAGTATGCTGTTTGTCTTAAGGAAAAGTACATGTGCGGTTTTTGAGTTGTGTTCTAAGCTACCTGTTCTTTTTCATGGATCACTGTTTTTACTTGAAGAACAACTGATGAAGATGCAATGGTTATACAGACTTGGGTTTCAGGTAGAGACTTTCTTGAAAATGAATAAAACGAGCCTGCCATTTCAAGAAAAATAACTGATTGTATTTGTTTCTAGTAATAACATAAGATTTTTCAAGGGAAAATAATAAATTTGGCATGGTAAACAGAATAATGCCCCTTCCCCTGCAAGGTCAATGCCCTAAACCCCATGAATATGCTACATTACATGACAAAAGGGACTTTGCAAATATAATTAGCGTTCCAAACGTTAAGATAGGGAGATTATCCTGGATTTTCCCTGTTGGATCAATCTAATCATGTAAGTCCATAAAAGCAGGAAATTTTATCTGGAAGCAGAAGAGAAGTGGCATAAGAGGAGGTCAGAGAAATTCAAAGTATAAGAAGGACTCAACGTACTGTCGTAGGTTTGAAGATGGAAAAAGCATCATAATGAGCAACGCAGGTGTCTTTAAGGAGGTGAGAGCCTTCCTGACTGACAGGCTATAAGGAACTGGGACTACAAACCTACAACAACATAGAACTAAATTCCGCCAACAAATTGAATGAGCCTGGCTGGATGGTACCTTGATTTCAGTCCTGTGAGATTCAGAGCAGAAGAATGAGCTGAGTCTAGTTGGACTTCTGAATCATATAACTGTGAGATCATAAACTTGTGCTATTTTACGTTGCTAAGTTTTGGTAACTTTTAATAGCAACAATAGAAAACTAATACATTTCAAATATTTTTATTTGCTGTCTTAAGCTTGACAGACTTTTCTCATGAGATCAGTGTTGACATTAATGTTTTTTGCCATGGTATAATGAAATGTGTCAACATATGGAAGATCTGCATAACTCATTCAACCAGTATTTTCCAAAAGATGTTACAAAGTCATGCATGAGAAAAGATCTATTCAAATTACAAGATAAACTTGAGTCCCGAAACAGTACAAAAATTCATTGATATGGTTTCAGATTACTCAGGTACTACTTATTTTTAAGAAGCTGTCACTCATTGAGTTCTGTTGCAGTATTAAAGAATAGCCACATTTATGTGAAAAGTGTGGGATACTCCTTTGTCCTTCAACTAAATATTTCAACTAAAATAATCTTAACAGATTGAATATAGATGTATTTATAAAAATCAGACTATCTTCTATTCAGTCAGATATCTAGACATTAAAGAGATTTGCACAATGTAAAATAATGCCGTGTGTATCATTAATTTTTTGAATATGTAGGTATATTTCATAAAATTATTTGTGTTAATGAGTTTTTACTTTGTTAAAATTAATGTACACTTAAAATTTTTGTTTTAATTTCTAATGTGGTATATATCAATAGATAACCCGCATAATATATGAACAATATAACCCACATAAACAAAAACTTTTTCAATTTCTTAATAGTTTTTAATGTGTAAAGGACCTTGAGATCAAATCGTTGGGAACCACTGACCCCAGGAATACAAACCACATATAAAGACAGTTCACTAGTTCTGTACAAGAATATAAGAGTCCTTCTATCTGCACCTTGGTTTTGAATTTAGCTTTGAACTGACTAAAAATTCAATGTGAAAAGGTCTATCTCAAGCCAGTAGAGACCAATCTTCCTTTAATTGTCCAAGTTGAGTTTACCTAACTTGCATTCTCACCTCTTCTGCCATCAGCAAAAACAGGGACTCCAGAGCACAATAAAATCAGTTATATAGAAAAAAAATTGTACTTTACCTCCATTTTGTAAATGAGAAAATTGAAGTTAAGAGAGTGTTAACATCACTCATTCTGGAATAGTTTCCCATTACCTTCTGAGTAGTGTATAAATCCCTGCGTAGATAGTTCCTAGTGTGACCAGTTCATTGGCATATTATCTGCAACTAAAATTCTGTACCCTATGTGCTTTAGGTTCTACTTAAATCAAGTAATTTTATTGTTCCTAAATACGACAGCTTTCTTTTCTCCCAAGTTCTATGCATGTCTTTTCTATCTCCAGAATGTCCTTTTCCTTCTAATACCCCTGGGGATCCTATGCCATGAAAAAGACAACTCATATGTCACCTCTTGTCTGAAGCCTGCTCGCTTAAGACTTCAACCAAGCATGATTAATTCTTCCTTCTCTGTCTCCTAAAATATTTTATTCTTATTTCTATAATGGTACAACAAATTGTTTAGGGGGGTGTTTTTATGTAAAAAGAGGATGCTATCTTCTTGATAAATTGCAGAATTCCACTTTTCCACTTTTGACTTTTCATTGTCCTTTTTTTCTTCTGTGTTCTTCCCATGTTTTTACTTTATTAATATTGACATCAAAACTTTTAGTCCACCTGAATAAGTCAGTCAAGATGCAGTTGTTTAGGCAGCTGAAGACTTCCTGTAACACAGGGAAAAATGTTGCTTGTTAATCTTGCCCCCTGCACTGTGAACCTTGGAAGACAGCGTTCTATTTTTGTATTCACATCATGGTTCTTGGCACATTTAGTTTCTGGGTAAATATGTGGCTGATAAATGCAAAAGTGAGTGATAAAAATGTTTGAACTGGATAATCTCTTACTCTCTAAAGGTCCTTCTAATTCTTCAGCTCTCTCTTCTCCAAACATCCTTACTTCCTTTTCTCCCTTAATTACTCTTTCCTACCTGATTTTGTTTTCTCTTTCTTTGCCTTTTTAAAACATATGCCTAGGATTTTTTTCTTTTCTGATTTTTTTTTTTTTTTTGCTGTTTTAAAATAAATACATAGATTTCTGTTTTAAAATGACAGTCAGCAGCCTCTGATGTAGAATTTCTCATCTCTCATTTTCCCACCAATGTATCCTGGACATAAAAGAGGAAATTTCTCATCACTAATGTAAGTAAAGATAAACAAACAAACTATCTATTGCCTTAATAGCAAGGGATATTACTTAACTGAAAAAAACTATCAGTGATTAATTCATAGTTTAAGCAATTACATGTTGATACTCATGACAACCACAATCAAATGCTGCCAATTAATTAGTTCTCAATGTTTGAACCCACAGGAAACCAAGAATATGGTCATTGCATTTGCTGTCTAGGTCCAATAAACCCCATTTATGTTTTTATATTATTCAATCATTTTATAAAAATTTGCAGAAGTAAGAATAAATAGGGAAAATGAATAAAAATGTTAAGAATATAAACATAGGAACACTTTTTTGTGTCAAGAAAATGTTGGTGTACAAACATAATAAAAGGTGAAAGAATACTGTCACATACACTTTTAGCAAAATGGGATGAAACAGGATTTCCTGTAAAATATTGTGAAGTTAGGTCTTTTATGTTTTATGATTTAACTGGTTGGGAATATATTTTTTCTTTATGTTCTTAGAAATACATTGTTCACTCAGCAGTTTTTAAGTTTTGAGAAAATTCTTCTAGAATTTCACTTTTATGAACAATTTCACCCTTATTGTCTAGGGTGCTGCTAGCTGACTTGTCAAACATCTTCTTCTGTCATTTTGATTCTCTTTATATTTTGGATAGAAATTGAAAATCCTGAATTCTCACTTGTGTTCAATGAAAGCAAAAAACAAAATATAAGGATGGTGTCTACTTTATTATACATTTTAAAAATATGGTACAGCTCTTTGGACAATGCATTAAAAAACTAAGAAAGGACATTGAATCATCCTTCTAGGCTCTTCCATCATGATTTTTATTTTCTTAGTTTTGTTATTTTTAACATCATTGGTGATAATTAATAAGTAATGAAGATGAATGATAAAATAATTTCTAGGATAATGAATACAAAATACTTCCAAATATAGAAAAAATTAAATCACTGAAGTTTCTTAATGCATCTCAGAAATAAAGGGCTCAATGGATCCACATGGTAATAGCAAGAGTGAACGCGTTTTATTATTTCAAAATAAGTACAATTTTGCTCTGATCCCTGGAATAAAAATAAAAGTCATTAAATATTAATTTTCACAAATAGATCTGCTCAAAAAAGAAACTCAAACTAAAATTGGATCTCATGGATTCTGATGGTGTGCTGAGGATTGATATTTGTGAGAATATTTGTGTCACTCAGAAGGACAGCCAGATATTCATAGTCTTTGTATTTCACCTTTCCTGTTTTATTTAGAGCAGGTAATCAGGACAGAAAGTTAAGCATGTTGGAGGGGATGGAACTAGGAGAGGCACAGAGGGTACTAGAAGTGCATTATCTCACATGGAGTGCCTACAAATGCTGTCCTACAGGCAGATTGGATCCTAGAAGAACTTTGGTAGCAATGTGAGCTATACATTATCCTTCATTAGTTCTTCTATTTCCAGTGATCACAGTCACAGGAGAGAATTCATACTGGACACTGAGCATTAGACTAGGAACCTTGTGCATTAGCCTGCCCTACTTTTGAAATCTAAGAACATTTTCGCCAGAATCAGAGTACAGGTAGAAGGCCTATCTCTCTGTGGACAAACACAGGATCAATATAGAGCTTTTTATTCAAATAATAGTAAATAATTTTCAGTGGAAAATAATGAAATCAAATCAACCAACTAGGAGTTGCTAAGAAATAATACAGGATATGACATAGGAAATATATTCTGAAAAATTCCATAGAGAATCATTTCAAAACTGACCTTCAATAAAATGCATGATAATATTGCCTCTATTAAATAGGAGCAAAAAAATTAAGAAATTGTGCAAAAATAAAGAATTTCAAGGAGATTAAAATTATAAAAATAAAGCTCTTATTTATAGTGGATGAAGAACAGATCTGAAACCACAGAAATTGAATCTAGATTGTGAATGATAAACTTTAAAATAGAAATAAAAGACATATAGCTAAAAAATAAGATGAAAATGCAGCATGCAAATAATGGCATTTAATCCAATATTTTTTTTCTGAAGAAGTTCAGAAAAACCATAATAGAGGAAAAAACTCAAACAGAATTTACTAAAAGGAAAAACTGTATATCTGTGTGCAAAAAATGAAATTGGGCCCCTATCTTATACCATATACAAAAATCAACTCAAAATAGATTAAAGACTTAAACTTAAGGCCTAAAACCGTGAAACTTCTAAAAGAATATGTAGGGGAAAATCTTTAAAACATTGGTATTGGCAGTGATTTTTTGGATATGACACCAAAATCAAAAATGGAAAGTGGGGCTGCAACAAACTCAAAAGTTTCTGCTCAGCAAAGGAAATATTCAATAAAATGAAAAGTCAACCCACAAAATGGGAGAAAATATTTGCAAAATGGGTACCCTAAAAGTCATGAATTCACTGCTATATAATCTGTGCATGTAACAAAATTATACTTGTACCACATAAACTTATACAGATAAAAAAATGGGAAAAGGACCTGAATAGATATTTTTTCCAAAGATGACATACAAATGGCCAACAGGTAAAAATGTTCAACACCACTAATAGGGAAATGCAAATAAAAGCCACAATGAGACATCATTCCACACCTTTTTCTATGGCTATTATCAATACTAAAATGATGAAAGATAACAAGTGTTGGCAAAAATATGGAAAAAGGGGGACAATTATACATTGTTGGTGGGAATGTGAATTGATGTAACCATTATGAAAAATAGTATGAGGTTTCCTCAAAAAATTAAAAATAGAACTGTCATATGATCCAGTAATCCCACTTCATTGCTGAATGAATAAATAAATTGTAGTATATCTAGACAATGGAATATTCTCAGCTTTAAAAAGAAATACACTATCAAGACATGCAAAGACATGCAAAGAACGTAAATGCATATTACTAAGTGAGATGAGTCAATCTGGAAAGGCTATACACTATACAATTCCAACTATATGATATTCCAAGGGAAGTAACATTGAGACAGTAAAAATATCAGTGGTTGCAAAGGATTAGTGAGAAGAGAGGGCCGAATATACAGAGCACAGAGGATTTTTAGGGCAGTGAAAATATTCTATATGATACTGCAAGGTGGATACATGGCATTATATGTTGGTAAAACCCCATAAAGTGTACAATCGAGAGTGAAAGCTAATGTAAACTATGTATTGGGTGATAATCATGTGTCAGTGTAGTTTCGTTGATTGTAACAAGTGTACCATTCTGGTGCTGAATGTTGATAGTGGGGTACACTGTGGGAATGGGGGTAGGTGGGAACTTTGTATTTTTTGTTCAATTTTGCTCTGAATGTAAAACTGCTCTAAAAATAAACTTCATTAACTAAAAAAAAAGAGGATGCTTTGGAAAATTTAAATATAAAACAGCTTATACAAAATAGTAAGAAAACAAAACATTAAATAACATTATAACAGTGATGATGTTACCTGTCCCCATGTGAGAAGAGAAAACTCACAAAAAGAGAAAACTCACAAAAATGTTCTGCTACAGTGATCATTATGACAGTTATCATTTATTGAATTAAATATATATTGTTAGATACTGCAAATTGAGTGCCCACTTTGTGCTATACTTCCATTATCTAACCCATTTAATTCACATAATAGCCCTACAAGGTAGATATTAATATTCCCACTTTGAAAATGAAGAAACAAAAGTTGGGTAACTTAAACAATCAAGCCATCCAATAGCGGGCGGCATGCCAATTCAATCCTCAGAAATACTGGGCTACTCTTCCCATCAAAATACAATAATTCACCAAGGATGACTTAATTAACAAGCAAACTAAGCCTGACAAAAAACACCAACAGATCAGGGACTCCATCAAAAATAAGGAGGGAAATGTTTTTTTGTTTCTTTCAATTTTTAAAAAAATTTTAATGACTATGGGTACATGCTAGTTGTATATCTTTATAGGGTATATGTGATATGAATATGTTTTTTAGTGATAGTCCAAAAAGAGCTTTGAAATTATCTTTTGAGAAAAACTGTAATTTTCTTAGACTTTTTTACACTTATTTTACATTTGAATTAATGTGTGCTTTGGAAGTGGGAAAATTATTTCAGTGCTTAGAGTATGGAAAAAAATTCTACCTAGACCAGAGTTTCCCCTAGGTGTGGTGAGCAAACCATTTGTGTTATAATCCCCTGGGATGAGTTATAAAACACAGGTCCAGTTAGCTCAGCCTCAGGTCTATTGACTTGAGATATCTAGTGGAAATCAAAAGGTTTAAGGCCCCCACCCCCTGTGACTTTTATGCATGCATACTAGAATATGAGACCTACTACTTAGGCAAAATCTCAATGAAGCTGAGCTCCTCCTGGCTGGATAACACTTATTCCAGCTTTCATGTTTCTGTTTCTGGTAGAACTGCTTCTAAGTTGGCTCCCAGTGATCTGGCCTTTTGGTATTCACCCCCTTGTGTACTCTCCCCTTGGGTGTTGGCTGGACCTAGTAACTTGCTTCTATTGGGTAGAACATGGCAAAGTGATGGGACGCCACTTCCAAACTTAAGTTACCGAGAGGCTGTGGCTTAGGTCTTGGGCACGCTCTCCCTTCCTTCCCATTAGACATCTCGCCCTTCGTGGGGTGAGCCAGCTGCCATGCCTGATGAAGACCCTATGGAGAGGCCTGTGAGAGTGAGTTTGGTGGATTTTCTAAGGCCTGACAAAAGCCATGCAAGTGAGCTTGGAATCAGACCTTTCAATCCCAGGTGGCCCTTGAGGTGGTTGTCCCCGTTGCTGTCAGCTTGACAGCAACCTCATCATAAGGACCTTGAGTTAGAGGCACTCAGCTGCAGTGTGCTAAGATTCCTGACCCATAGAAACTGTGAGATAATAAGCACTTGTTTTAAACTGCTAATTGAAGGCGGGGGTGGGGGAGGAGTATTTGTTACATCCATGTTAACCAACACCTCCTTAAAGCAGAGGACACATAGGACTGTTCACCAACAGTCTTATAATCCCAGCCTTCTTTACATTCTTCTCCTAAGATTATTTCCCTTCATTTCTTCTCCTATGTTCTCTTGAATTTCCATAGTCTAGTCTCTTCTAATATCTAGTTATATTTAACTTATATCTGTTACTATAATCAGATCAATTCCTAGATTAGGTCAGCATGCATAGTAACTCTGATCTCTCGACTTTGAGAGTGAGGTAGACTGGCACAGGTTGCTACCATTTACCCCTTACTTCTTTTTTGTTTGTTTTTGTTTTTTAGAGAGGAAGGTCTCACTATTTTGCCCAAACTGGGCTTGAACTTATGAGCCTCCTGCCTCAGCCTCTCAAATAGATGAAACTTCAGACATCTGCCTGGATACCCCTTTATTTCTGAATACCATTGACATTCAACATCAAAACGACTCTGTTAGACTATATCCTACAGGGTCTTTAAAAGATATATATATATATATATTTTTTTTTGAGACAGAGTCTCACTGTGTTGCCCGGCCTAGAGTGCCATGGTGTCAGCTTAGCTCACAGCAACCTCAAACTCCTGGGCTCAAGCGATCCTCCTGCCTCAGCCTCCCAAGTAGCTGGGACTACGGCATGCGCCACCATGCCTGGCTAATTTTTTCTATATATTTTTAGTTGTCCGATTAATTTCTTTCTATTTTTAGTAGAGACGGGGTCTCGCTCTTGCTCAGGCTGGTTTCGAACTCCTGAGCTCAAACAATCCGCCTGCCTCGGCCTCCCAGAGTGCTAGGATTACAGGCTTTAAAAGATATTAATATAATAGTATCCTTTCAAGAAATTAAGTTGCCCAGGGCAGTGGCATTTATAGGGTTAGAAATTATTTGAAGATTTTTCACATAGAGATGATATTAATAGTTAAGTCCAAAAGAAAACATAAATGTAAAGGAGAGAATGGAGAGAGCCTAAACAGAGTTTGAAGTAATGTGTTTGTGTGTTGGTGGATGGGGAGAGCAGAATACTTTCTTATAAAGCTAGTTTTTCTGTCACCTAACCATTCTATAACATTTGCTGACACTATCTAATTTGTAACAAAAATATGCAATGTGGACTTTAGAAAAGCATATTACCACTAACCTATTATCCAAGAATAGTGAAGAGTTTGTCTGAATAGCCAAACTCCTAAAATAAATGCCTAAGAGTAAATCTGTTAATATGGCAATAAGATGATACAGAGAGCATGGCACTGTCCTCTAAATTTTCCTTAAACCTGCTGAGCTGTAAAGACTTGTTCTAATGTACTTTGTTGTGGTTTGAACCTCTGTTGGGAGTACATGATGATTAAAGTGTTGTAAAGCAATGCTGATGAGGACTCTGGCCAAGAACCTCCCTGTAGTATATGGCAGCTAGATGATGACTTTGCCTGCCGAAGCCAAATCAACTGACTTATTCTGTCAAAACTAGTAGTCAAGCTGTTTATTTGACACTGAGGAGAGAAAATGACCTGAAGATTGCCTGGATTTTGCTATTTATAATAGTCTCTGATGGCACCATGAAGACAGACTTAGTACTAAAACTTTCTATTTCAACCTTGATTCCCTAAGCTAATTGTTAGTGTTAACAGTGTAGTGATTAAAAACAGGACTTTGAGGTCAACGTACCTGGGTCAGGAATCTGGCACCATCCCCTACTAGTTCTATATCCTTGCCCAAAATACTTGAATTCTCTGAGTTTCAGTTTTCTCATCTGTAAATGGCTTCATAATAGTCCCTAACTCCTGAAGTAGAGGGCTGTGAAGATAAGGGAGAAAAATATACGGAAAACACTTAGAATATTGGCTGGCACATAGCACTTAATAAATGTTAGCTATTAATATTTTTTCTATTATCAGTATTATTAATGGCTCTTAATTCTATTAAATCACTCATAAGCTTTAGTGGAAAACCTTTTTATGTTTTAATTCCACTTATCTTTACTTTTATAGTTAAGACACTGGGCCTTTTTAAAAGACTGCAGCTCTGATCAAAGTCAAAGGCTTTAATTTATGGAATTTAAAATATTCTCTTAAAAATACAACTAAATATATAATTACAAATGTACTTAACTCTATAACTTTTGTGTCTTAAAATGAACATTTATTTCTCCATATGATTGTTAATTTAGCATGTCATGACTTTACATTTACCAGGAGTATTAACACATCTTCTCTACTGAAAAATCAACAAAATTGGATTCTCCTTTAGGTTTGGAAAGAGATTATACCAGCTGTAATATTTTTATATAATTTTCTTCAATTGTTATTAGTGCTTTATTCAATACTAATGAAAAAAATCATATTTCTTCCCTATATGTTTGCACAGATAAGGAATTGTGTGTTCATAATGCAGGTGTACATACCACAACTTAAGTGCTTTTCTGATAAAGAATGGGTAAAAGTAACCAGATATTCATTTTTCTTTCGTATTATCCTCATTTAACTGGGAATACTAAATTCATTTCTTCTTTTTTCTTTTCTTTA
>NW_012152174.1:6342118-6354302 GCF_000956105.1 Propithecus coquereli | reverse complement strand
CAACATACAGTGTGTCAGATGGTGAAAAATGCAATGGAAAAAAAGATAGTAAATGATAAGAAATAAGAGTGCATGGAGGGCAGGAGGGGATGGTATAATAAGGCCTCTCTGCAAAGGCAATGTTGGGATATAGAAGGAATAGAGGGAACTAGCCATATTTAGGGTATGCCAATAGAAAAGAGCATGGTTGTTCTATTAAAAAAAAAATAGCATTAAGGCTGATGTGGTTGAAGCAAAATAAACAGAGGGGAAATAGCAGGGAATGAAGTCAATAGTGGGGCTGAAGGATTTACCATATTGAGCCTTGGAGGACATTGTAGGGACCCTGGCTTCTCCTGATCTTGAGCTGGCAAGCATTAGAGAGTTTTGAGCAGAAGAAAGAGAGAAGTTATCTTATATTTTAAGACGGTGCTCTAGCTGCTATTCTGTAAGAACAGACTGAAGAAAACGGGGTATGAGAAGAAACAGCAGACCAATTAGTATTCCAAGTAACATTAGAACTGAAAATGGGCCATTGTATTTAGCAGTGTGAAGAGCACTCTGATGACCTTTACAAGAAAGCCATCACAGGTGGTCTTTTACATAAGAGGACATTACGAAAGACTTTGGTATGCTGGATATTTATTAGGTAGAAAGAAAAAGAGAAAGCAGGATGAGTAGAGAAAGAATTTGAACTGTGACACAAGCTGAAAAAAGCCTTGGCCAACCCCATAGAACACCATGAATCAATATCAAATGTGTCCCACACTGAGCTTAAATATCTACAACTTTATAACTTAGCACAATCAATCATTGGAAGTGTGCTGGCCAGGCAGGGCATGTGCTTGGGCAAGGTACCTCTCTGCAACTAAGACAATGATCTAATAGCAAGAAAAAATACAAACATGGGAGGAAATTGCTGAAGCAATGTCCCATTGAAGTTAAGAGAGAATGGGATCTAGTTGATCTTTGCACAAAATAGTTCTAACTAACCGTTATCATAATGTATACATGTAATTATAAATCAGCTCTCTTTTCTCAATTAAATATCTTTAGCGAAGTTATGTTTATGTTTATTAGAGGGAAACCCATGAAAGGTAATCTTTTTAAAAAATCGTTTTATATTTTTTCTAAATTTCAGAATTATATAGGGGTACAAACATTTTGGTTACATGAATTACTTTTGTACAGTTTGAGTCAAAATTGTAAGTATGTCCATCACCCAGATAGTGTGTATTGTACCTATTAGCTGTGAATTTACCCATCCCCTCCTCCTTCCCCAACTGCTTGATTTCTGTTGAATTTTAATACTATATGTACTTATGAGTGTTGATCATTTAGTTCCAATTTAATAGTGAGTACATGTGGTATTAGTTTTTCCATTTTTCCAATACTTCACTTAGGACAATGGTCTGCAGTTCCATCCAGCTTGTTGCAGAAGGTATTAGTTCACAATTTTTTTAATGGCTGACAAATACTCCATGGTATACATTTACCACATTTTATTAATCCACTCATGTATTAATGGGAACTTGAGTTGTTTACACATCTTTGTGATTGTGAATGGTGCTGCTATAAACATTCGAGTGCAAGTGTCTTTTTTATAAAAGATCTTTTTTTCCTTTGGGTAAATACCCAGTAGTGGGATTGCTGTATCAAATTGTAGGTCTACTTTTAATTCTTCGGCATATCTCCATACTAATTTCCATAGAGGTTGTACTAGTTTGCAGTCCCACCAACAGTGTATAAGTGTTCCTTTCTCTCCTCATCCACGTCAGCATCTATTGTTTAGGGATTTTTGATAAAAGCCATTCTCACTGGAGTTAGGTGATATCTCATTGTGGTTTGATTTGCATTCCCCTGATGATTAGAGACACTGAGCATTTTTTCATATGTTTATTGACCATTAGTCTATCTCCTTTTGAAAAGCTTCTGTTCATGTTTTTTTGCCTGCTTTTTAATGAGGTTGTTTGATGTTTTCTTAATGAGTTGCTGGAGTTCTTTGTAGATTCTGGTTATTAGCCCTTTATTGGATGTATAGCATGCAAATGTTTTCTCCCATCATGTAGGTGGTCTATTTACTCCATTGATTGCTTGGTTAGGTATAAGCTTTTAATTTAATCAGGTCTCATTTATTTGGTTGTTGCTGTGATTGCCTTTGGGGTCATCTTCATAAATTCTTTGCCTAGGCTGATATCTATAAGAATTTTTCAAACCTCTTCTAGAATTCTTATGGTTTCATGCCTTAGGATTAAGTCCATTATCCATTGTGAATTAATTTTTGTGAGTGGTGAGAGATATGGGTCCTATTTCAGTCTTCTTCATATGGCTCTCCAATTTTCCCAGCACCATTTGTTCAATAGGGATTTGTTTCCCCAGTGTACGTCTTTGTCTGCTTTGTCAAAGATCAGATGGCACTATGAGGATGGCTTTATGTCTGGGAACTCTGTTCTGATCCATTGCTCTAAATCTCTGTTTTTGTGCCAGTACCATGCTCTTGTGGTTACTGTAGCCTTGTAGTATAGCTTGAAGTGTGGTAAAGTGTTGCCTCCCAATTCGTCATTTTGCTTAAGATTGTGTTGGCTATTCAGGGTCTTTTCTGGTTCGATATGAAGTGTAGAATTACTTTTTCTAGATCTGCAAAAAATGACATTGGTAATTTGATGGGGATTGCATTGAATTTGTAAATCTCTTTGGGTAGTATTGACATTTTTATCAATATTTATTCTCCTAATCCATGAGCATGATATGTTTTTCCATTTGTTTATATCCTCTTTAATTTCCTTCTTCAGTGTTTTGTACTTCTCCTTGTGATGACTTTCCCCTCCTTGGTTACATATATTCCTAAATATTTCATTTTCTTTGTTGCTATTCTGAAAGTATTGAGTCTCTGATATGATTCTCAGCTTAATTGTTGTTGGTTTATAGGAATGCTACTGATTTGTGTACATTGGTTGTGGAACCTGAGACTTTGCTGAATTTATTTATCAATTCCAGCAGTCTCTTGGCAGAATCTTTGGAGTTTTCTATACATAAGATCATATCATCAGCAAAGACCAATAGTTGTACTTCTTCTTTCCCCATTTGGATACACTTGATTTCCTTCTCTTGCCAGATTACTCTCGCTAGGACTTCCAGCACTATGTTGAACAGAAGTGGCGACTGTGGACAACCTTGTCTGATTCCAGTTCTAAGCGGGAATGCTTTCAATTTTTTCCCTTTCAGTATGATGTTGGCTGTGGGCTTGTCTTATATGGCTTTTTATAATATTGAGGTATGTTCTGTCTATGTTTATTTTGTTAAAAGTTCTTACCATAAAAGGGTGCTGAATTTTATTGAATGCTTTTTCGATGTCTATCAAGAGGATGATATGATCTTAATTTTTCCTTCTATTTATGTTGTGAATCACATTTATAGATTTGCATATGTTGAACCATCCTTCCTTCTCTGGGATGAAGCTCACTTGATCATGGTGGATTTTTTTTTTTTTTTTATGCAGCTGAATTCAGATTGCTAGGATTTTATTGTGACTTTTTGCATATATATCTATAAGGGATATTGTTCTGTAGTTTTCTTTTTTGTTATGTCCTTTCCTGGCTTTAGTATCAAGGTGATATTGGGTTTGTAGAACAAGTTGGGGAGGATTCCTTCCTTCTCTGTGTTACGAAATAATTTCTGCAGTAGAGGTACCAGTTCTTCTTTGTAGGTCTGGTAAAATTCAGCTATGAAACCATCTGGTCTGGGACTTTTTTTTTTCCTGACGGGAGACTTTTTATTGCTGCTTCAATTTTGTTATTTGATATTGGTCTGTTCAGTATTTCTATTTCTTTCTGATTGAGCCTACAGAGGTTGTGTGTTTCCAAGAATTCATCAATTTCCTCAACATCTTCAAATTTATGTGCATAGAGATTTTTTATAGTATTTGGAGATGATAATTTGTATTTTCATGGGATCAATTGTAATATCTGCTTTTTAATTACTGATTAAGCTTGTTAGGGAGCTTTCTTTTGTGTTTTGGGTTAATCCAGTGAAAGCCCTGTCAATTTTCTTTACCTTCAAAGAACCAACTTTTTTTTAAATGTTCTCCATAATTCTTTTGGTATCAAGTTCATTTAGTTCTTCTCTGACCTTAGTTATTTCTTTTCTTCTGCTGGGTTTGAGATTGGTTTGCTTTTTCTTTACTAATTCCTTGAGATGATTCATTAGATTATTGATAAATGATCTTTGTCTTTTAGATTTAGGCATTTATGACTGTGAATTTTCCTCTTATGACTATTTTTGCTGAAGCCCACAGATATTGATAACTTGTATCCCTTTTGTCATTTAGTTCTAAGAAAGTTTTGATTTCCATCTTAATTTCCTCCTTACCCAATATCTATTCAGCAGTAGGTTGTTTAATTTCCATGACTTTGTGTAGAGTTGAGTGTTTCTGTTGAATTAATTTCTAATTCTATTTCACTGTGGTCTGAGAATATACATGGTATAATTTTCATTTTTTTTAATTTGTTGAGGAATATTTTGTGGCCTAGATTGTGATCAGTTTTAGAGAATGTTTCATGAGCCGATGAGAGGAATGTATATTCAATGGTTTTTGGGTAGAATGTTCTGTAAATGTCTCTTAGGCCCATTTATTTTAGAATTCCTTTTAAGTCTGTTGTTTCTTTGCTTATTTTCTGTTTGCAGGATCTCTCATTGTCAGTGGGCTGTTGAAGTCAATGGCTATTATTATGCTGCTTTTTATCATTTGGTTAGATCAAGTAGGGTTTGCTTTATGAATCTGGGTGTACCTGTTTTAGATGCATAAATATTTAGGATCGTTATGCCTTCTTCTTGAATTGTTCCCTTCACCATTATACAATGACCATCTTAGTCTTTCTTTTGCTGATTTGAAGTCTATGTTATCAGATATGGGAATTGTGACACCAGCTTCCTTTTGGTTTCCATTTGCATGGAATATGGTTTTCCATCCCTTCACCTTGAGTCTCAATGAGTCCTTGTGGATTAGATGTGTTTCCTGGAGACAGCAGTTACTTGGCTTGTATTTTTTTTTATCCATTCAGCCAGGCTATGTCTCTTGAGTGTAGAGTTCCACTCATTTACATTTATGAAAAGGATTGATAAGTGGGATGGATTTCTGTTCACCATGTTTGGAAGAACTCTATTGTCTTGTTTTACCTCTTGAGTCATTGTGGTGTCCTAGCTCTGACCTTTAGCCTTTGGGTGATTTTACACTGGTGGGTATCTATTATGCTGATCATATATCATGCAGTTCTGAGTACTTCCTGCAGGGCAGGTCTTGTCTTTACAAATTCGTTCAGTGTTTGTTTGTCTGTGAAAGTCTTTATTGTCCCTCATATAAGAAACTTAGTTTTTCAGGATATAAAATTCTAGACTGGCCATTATTCTGTTTGAGAAGACTGAGAATGGGGCCCAAATTACTTCTGGCTTGTAAGGTCTCAGCTGAGAAGTCTGCAGTTAATCTGATGGATTTTTCTTTGTAAGTTACCTGATGTTTTCACCTGAGGGCTTGTAAGAGTGCCTCTTTCATGTTTACTTTGGCCAGTCTGATGAGTATGTGTCATGGTTATTGCTTCTTCATGATAAATCTCCAAGTAATCCTTTGAGCTCCTTGTACCTGTATATCTATATTTTTGGCAAAGCCAGAGAAATTTTTCTCAGTTATTCCCTTAAATAGGAATAATTGAGAAAATAGGTTGTTTTTTAACATTTGTATATTTTCATCTTTGTCCTCATGGATGCCTATGATTCTTATATTAGCACTTTTTACATAATTCCATATTTCTTTTAGGCTTTGTAGGTTTTGTTCATTCCTTTTGTTTCTCAGATCTTTCTCTTTGACTGACTTGTTTAACTCAAAAGTGTTGTTTTTCAAGCTCTCAGAATCTTTCTTCTGCCAAGTCTAGGCTATTCTTAAGGCTCTCCATTGTGTTTTGTGTTTCCTTGAATGAAGTTTTTATTTATAGAAGTTCTGTTTGATTATTTTTTTTTGTAATTCAATTTCCTTCATAAATTTTTTATTCATTTCCTGCATTGTTTTTGTGGTTTCTTTGTGTTGAGTTTCTATTTTTACTTGTATTTCATTGAGTTTCCTTACAATCCATATTCAGAATTCTTCATCTGTCATTTCAATCTTTTCATTTTAATTGGTATCTATTGGTAAGAGGTTATTGTTTTCTTTTGGGGTGTCCTTTCACTTTGATTTTTTCTTTTTCTAGAGTTTTTTCACTGATTCCTTCTCATCTGCCATCTCTGTCAAGACCTGGGGGTGCTAGGCCTGGCTTACAGGCCTATCTCTGGGTCCCTGAAGATCAATCCCTAAGAGTTCCAGGAAGAGGAATGCTGGTCCTGAGTTGCCTATGGGGTGTTCTAGCAAGTTTCGTGTACCTCTTAGGTTAAATCTGACCTGCTGTCTTCAGCTCTTCCCAATAATATGTAGTGAGTTAGGTCCCCCAGCTTCCTCTCAGTGATGCTGAATGTTACTTGTGAGCTTGAATCAGCCACACCCTGTTTGCTTGAGTTGGAAGATGCTATGGTGACCTATATCGTTGTTCTCCCTGTCATTGGTTAATGTTTGCATAATAGAGCCAGCTGCTGAGATGTTCTTCTGTGTCTGTGGGTGTCCCATGTGGAGTGTTTATATGCCTCAAGCTTTAGGAGGAACCCTGTAGCTCCCAGAGGGTTTCTCAATCTCCACTACCACTGAGGTGGGGGAAGAGCAAGGTAGTTTGTGGCTAGATTTTGGGAGCCTGAAAGGCTTTGAAAAGCCTTGGTGGGACTCAGAAGCTGCTTTTCCAGCCACTAAGTGGGGGCCAGTGGTATGAGGGTCAGTACAAGCTCTCCAAACTGGGGGAGGTGTTCAAGGGGGAGGGGCTAAACTCTTGTATGCTAAGGCCCAGGGCTGGGGTTTTTCTGCCCTCATCCAGTAGCACAGATATTCTGTGGGGAGAGCTAGGAGCTCCCCCAATGGCCACTCCTGGAACTCCACACACCCTGTAAAATTGAGTCAGTAAATACTGTAAAGGACATGCAAAGGGACCTCCCTGTCAGTAGGTGGCGCTTGCTGAAGAAACAAACTGCAATGTTATTTTTGGGTCCTGTGACCAGCTCTAGTCCCTCAGGAGAAGCACTCAAAAGCCTCAGATGATGGGTGGAGCTCTCAAACTTCCAGGTGAGTCCTTATTCTCTGACACAGCAGAGGCAGGTGGGAGAGTACAGCTGGATGTGTCTAGGTTAGGTGAGCTTGCCCTCAGGCTCCAAAAAATCTGTCAAGATAGCTGTTTTGGAAGGGGTCAAAGGTCTTCTCCCAGCTTCTGGGAAGAGCAACCAGGGAGGGGCTGAAGTGGTTCCTCCCAACCAGAAAGTCTGCATGTGGAGGTAGGGCCATCTGAGAGTCACAAACTGGCAGTCTGTACTGGGCCTCACTCTTCTCCTCCTTTCTCTACTCCACAGTTTTCCCCCAGCATTTGCTGGCAGGCTGGAGCACAAGCCAGCCAAGCCACCCCCAAGACTGTGCTGTGGGCCAGCAATTTCCATGCCCAGGATCCCAGCCTTAGCTGAGAGTTCAGCCCTCCCTTGGGGAGCGGTGCCCCACAAGCACACCCTAGCTATGATCCACACTGCACTCTCCCCCAAGATCTGTGCAAACAGGCTCCCTTGCCTCCTAAGACCAAGAAAATTAATCTCTGACCATGCCGTGGGGTGCCTGGGCGGGATCAATGTCCCTCTGCCTCTGGGTGTGACCTTGTTTGATGGAGCTGCCAGCAAGCAGCACGAGCAAGAGCCAGTTTGTAGGGAGCTCACAGTCTGAGTACCCCTTGGTCTGTTGCAAGACCCCAAGAGGAAAAACATGACCCTCACTCTCTGTGGAAGCCTTGGTGTGGTGGCTCAATTGTCTCTCTTGGCAGCCATGGGTAGTGGATGGGAAGGGGAGAAAAAGAGTCTATATGGACTAATGCTAGCACTCTGGTCATCTCTAACTCTTTCTCATGGAGGCAGTCCACCAAGAACCTTCAAGCTCTGGAGTCATGCACATCACCTGGGACCCACTGAACTCCTATAGCTCCTGAAGTCTGAGCCAGAGTTGGGAATTGTCTGTGTGGCAATGAGCAAGACAAAACCTGAGGAATTGAAGCTCCCTGGGGAGAATAAGTGTGCAGGGTGGGTAGAGAAGCTATATGGTGCCTGACATCTCAGCTCAGGTCTGTGATGCAGGAAGTACCCCAGAGGTGCTGGGAGTCTCCTGTACTGTCCACAAGAAGTTCCCAGCTCACTGACAGCAGCAGATTCTGGGCTCGTGTGAGGAGAAAGTCTCTCCAGCAGTTTGGGAACCCACTGACTATCAGAGATGTGAGGAAGGGAGAAACAAACCAGTCCATCTACCCTTCTCACTAGACTCCAAGACTCTCAGGGATTGATCTTTGCTGATACCTTGCTCCTTCTTGTTATGCACCGCAACTTCTTCCCATGGAGTCTCCTGAAGGCTCTGGCACCCTTCCTACAGAACCACATGCAATATATGTTTGTTTTTTCTCTTTAATCTAAAACTTCTCCATCTTACTGAGATGCTCTGGCAGCTGGTGTCTCTGATCAGCCATCTTGCCTCATCCATGAAAGGTAATCTCATGACTTTTTTCCTTTTCAATTAAAAAAGTTTTTTCTTTAGTGTGTGATTTTAAAGATATTTTATTTCAGAGATCTCTCATTGAATTATTTATTTCAATAGTATATAAAAATGTTATGCTGCCATTATATTTAAAATTTGCTTGGAGAGTAGTAGATCACATTGAAAACTGTTTGTTTTTCTATTTGGAAAATTTTGGCTCTGAGTTTCTATAGTCATTCTCCCCCAAAACCCCCAGTGTAGGTTCTGAAGTGTACCCTTTATTAATGGAGGTGAGGTGATACAGAAATCTGGAGTGGAGCAATAGGGTAAGGGTCAATGCCTCATACTTGGATAATATATGTCTTTTTTGTCAACTCGGCTGCATTTCAATATAGTTCATGTTAAACACATGAACACACTAAATTGAGTAGAAACATAATGTGTAACATAACCCATTTATATTCAAATCCTGTTTATGACAACCTTACTATACATTATTTTGTTTTTTGAAGTCTAAAAAGAGAGCTATTATTAAAACCTCCTGGCTTTGCAGTGAGCATGGTTTTTAAACCTACACTGGAAATGAATAAAACTACCAATGCTGTGCCTTTTATGTGCAGGCAATTGAAAATACTAGGAAACCTACTTGAAGTGATGTTCATTCTGTTTAAGTAGGTTGAAGTCAGGCAAAAGCAGTTTCAGGCAGAGATAATTAATGCAGACTCATAAAGTTTTGAGAAGTTAGTAAGAAAGGACATAGAAATTTGTTCTCTGGAGGGCATTGAATAATACAGAGTTTGCAGACAAATGAGAAAGGCAATTGATGACCTCTGAATGTTTCTTCCAACCTTAGGATTCTCTTCAATTCTGTCCCAAAAGCACTCTTTGCTGATGGCTGAAACACTTTATTTCTCTACGCCTCATTTCTCTTCCTGATAAATTTGTGAATGTTCTTCCATCACATCTGGTGAAATGGTTGTTAAGGAAACCCACCCTCTAAAGATTATTTTAACCTACCATTTTGATCCAAGAATGTTATATCATTTGGTGTTAAAACATGCCTATACTTTTGCAAACTTCTTTCTCAAAAAGTGAAAGAGAATTCTAATTATTAAAATCTGGTCATTTTTACTTATCAAGGCCATGGAAAGAAAGAAAAGAATAAAAATATAAAACATTTTCAAGAAACCAAATGTAGTTCATGTGGGGTTCCATTATCTTCTGTTTTTAGTTTTAATCCAAACTTATTTCCATTGTTCTCCAAACATACCAACAACTCCAAATAGGGCATTCAATTCCCAACAATGCTCTTTCTGTTCTAAGTTATACAAATCATATTCACTCTTCAAATTGCTCTCTCTCATTACATATTCTTTGGTCAATTCAGGTCTCATTGATCTTTCTTTACTCACAAATCCAATAGGATTTATAGTTTGCAAAAGACTCTCCTATATTTAATTACAATTACACAAGGTTAGAGTGTTTACTAGTGTTTCACTTGTCTTATTCTATACTGTAGCCCCTTAAAAGTACAGAATTCAGTATCTCCATTGCACCTAGCACAGTTCCCTGCCATGACAAGGCCCTCAATAAATGCCCTTCTAATATACTGATTGAGTCATGAGATTTCTAAAGGAATACTTTATGCATCTTTAAAGGGCACAGCCCAGATATGGTTTAAATATATAGCTTTTAAATCAACATGTAACCTTTGGACCTTTAATCAGTTCTATTTTAAAGGATTGACTAGAGGCTGCATTTTTCAAAGAGCTCTGGCCTACATAATTTGGATGAATTGTCCAGGAAGTGAAATTGGTAACCACTGTTTATCTGTTAAGTCAGTAAAAATAATTTACAAAAAATATTTCACAAAGAAATATCATTTTCCTCTTTAAATTAATATCAAAAGAATTCAGAAAAAATATAGCAAAAATAATTACTTAGTTAAGAAATATTCCTTGATGCTCCAGGATTATAAACTGTAAGCAAAGATATTTGCTTATACTTAGACATTCACTTAGACTTAGAAGTAAAATCTTGAAAAGTATTAACATGAATTATTGTGTGTATGCATTGACAACACACCTTTAAAAGAATTTTTGTCATAATAGCATTACATATATTCAAACATTAACTTAAATAATACATTAAACCTCTACAACAAATTCTGGGTAGTAGTTTCCTGAAGATAGAAGGAAAGGAACTGAAACTGGGGAATGTTACTAATGCTAATTCAACTATATCTATATTGTTTATTTAAAAACAAGATCTTAAGCACATATGACAAAAGGATAACATTCTTTAATTCTGAATTAATCACCACATACAGGTATTGTTATATTATTCCTACTGTTCTTTGTATGTTATTCTGTTTTAGTTTTTTAATTAAAAAAGATACTGACATGTTGTTTTAAGTTTTCTGTTTTGAAAAATCAGAGCCATATTTTATAGTTGATTGACACTTTGGTAATAGTCAATTAAATTCACCTAAGATATATTAAATACTGATGATATACTTGGTTCAATGATAAACATATAGATCAGTAACCTTAACTTCTACTCTCAAGAAATTTATAGAAGTAGAATAAACAAGTGAATTACGTATATAAAAATGATTCAGGGAGGAGCCAAGATGGCGGACGAGAAAAGCCGCCAGTAAGAAGGTCTCTGCAAAACAGACAAATTTTAGAAGAAAGAGAAAAAAACAAGCTAGCAGAGAAACATAGATCAGGTGAGGGTCGGAAGGAAGGGTGCCTGAAACTACAGGAGACTCCAAGGGAAGACATTGCGGGGGAGAACTGGAAGGTAAAAGGTCCCGAGAGGCTTGGAGACCAGTGACAAGGGTAGGTGGAGCGGTTAACTTCCCCCTCCCTTGCATCGCGGACTGCTGGTGGCTCCTGAGCGGCTGGAGAGACCTGACAACACCAGCCCAGAGACGGCTGCCGCCAGTGAGCAGTGGCCTCTTGTGGACTCAGTGCCGGGCTCCCAGCCCCTTCAGGGCACCTCCCCGGGTGCAGACCCGAGCCTAGCGGCAGACGCCATAGTGCTTCATTCCCTCCTTCCCCCTCCCTAACTGTGGGAGCCCAGAGAGACAATTTAGCCATCACACGGAGGCATCTCCAAGGAACGGGACCTTTCCTTTTGGGGCCCTACAGCAGACTGACGGGTACTCAGACTGCGAGCTCCCTACCTACCAGCCCTCCCAGGTGCTACTTGCCTGGGGATTCCAGGAGAGCGGGGCAAATCCCGAGGTGGAGTAAAATCGATCCAGCTTGGGCAGCCTGTAGGTGATTCAAGACCAGCACCCCTGCCCCTGGCAGAGTCAGGGATTGATCTCTAGGGTCTAGGGGACAGGAGTGCAGACCAGACCCCTTCCACACCCAGGTCAGGATCGCACTGCCCCGGGGCACAGAAGAGAGATCTGTGAAAGAGCCTACTGAGGAGTGTGCGCTCTCAGGGACAGGTCAGCATGCCGGAGCAGCAACCTTCCTCCCAAAAGAGGGCTGTGCACCCAGCTTGGGCTACAATCCCGGGTAGGGAACCTCCCAGCCCACATCACAGCCAGAGGAGATCCATTGGCCT
>NW_012152174.1:6338858-6339808 GCF_000956105.1 Propithecus coquereli | reverse complement strand
GAAGAAATAAAAAGAAGCAAGACATTGTTTTATAATATTTTTGTTACCTATCATTGTTCTCAAACAGTGCTGAGAATCATACTCATTTTGAAAAATTTTTAAAAAAGAGACAGGTCACAGATACCTTTTGGTATTAATGATAGTTACAAGTAAAACATAAGCTATCACAGCTTCCATCCTCTGTGCATTAAATAAGTATGCAATGTATAATGACATTTAAGGAAAGAGTGTTGTCTTAGCTCAGGCTGCCACAACAAAATACCATAGTCTGAGTGACTTGAATAACAGATTTATTTCTCATCATCCTGGAGGCTCAAATCTCAAATCAGAATGCCACACAGTCGAGTTGTGGTAGGGGATTTCCTCTGGCTTACAGATGACCACCTTCTCACTGTGTCTTTACGTGGCAAAGAAAGAGCAAGCAAACTCTTTGGTGTTCCTTTCATAGGGGCACTAATCAGATTATGTGGACCTCGCTCCCAAGACCTCATCTAACCCTAATTACCTCCCAAAGGCCCCATTTTCTATGACTGTCACATTGGAGGTTAAGGCTTCTACATACAAATTTTGGGAAAATACAAATGTTCAGTACATAATAGCCATTCAACATGCAGGTGGAAATGGACAGGAAGCCAATTATTAGTAGATTTTAATATATTACTCTTAGTCCTTGGAAGAAAAAAACATGCAAAATGATGTAGTATTATGTTTCTTAACAAATAAAAATGGATATACATACCTTAGAAACAGAATTTTCTATGTTTTCATAGAACACCTAATATAGGTAAAATTAGGATAAAAGTTAGTCAACATATTGTTAAAGTCAGTTTAACAGAGAAGCTGAAACTCTCTGCTCTAGTCCAGCACTGTCCAACAAAACATTCTGCCATGGTGAAATGTTCTGCATCTGTGCTGTATAGTACTACAGCTACTAGCCACATATGGCTATC
>NW_012152174.1:6332104-6332643 GCF_000956105.1 Propithecus coquereli | reverse complement strand
TCTCTTGAAGCATTTTTGCCATTCTGTTGGCCCATTGTTGATGAATTAAACAAAACTTTGACAAATGCTTACTATAAACTTATATGATAATTATGCTTTTAACATTTTGTTTTTGATTGCATATTTTGTTAAGAATTTTTTAAAGCTATTAGAATTTAGCTAATGGAATGCTTGGCGATATGTGTCATTAGGAGAAAACATAAGGTTAAGTGATATTTGAGGCTGAGGTAAGCTGAGAAAGAGTATCATCTCTGTGTGAAATAGCTTACAATTCTCCACATACCATCTGTTCGTCACAATCAATGCAATGACCAGCAGAAGTAAGAGGAGGCAAATCTGTAAACTTCCAATTTAGTACTGTTTTTAAACCTTCATTATCATTAAGAAAAATTCATTAAATTATCTGTTGTGCTGAGTAGTATATGGATCAATTTAACAACATGATTCTTGCCTCCTGGGAACAGACAAATTAAAATAGATACTAGTGGTAAATTCAAGGGCAAACTGACAAAGAAATACATTCATCACCATGAACAGAT
>NW_012152174.1:6329725-6332054 GCF_000956105.1 Propithecus coquereli | reverse complement strand
ATGGTTTCATCTCTGGGTTCTTTGTTCTGTTCCAATGATCTATGTCTTTATTTTTATACCAATCCCATGCTCTATTTGTTACTACAGCATTGTAATATAGTTTGAAGTCTGGTAATGTGATACCTCCAGATTTGTTCTTTTTGCTTAAGATTGCTTTGGCTATTTGGGCTCCTTTTGGGTTCAAAATACAGAGTAGATTTATTTTTTCTAGATCTCTGAAATATGATGTTGATATTTTGATGGGGATTGTGTTGAATCTATAATTCACTTTGGACAATGTGGACATTTTAACAATGTTGATTTTATCAACTCATGAGTGCAATATAGTTTTTCATTTTTTTGTGTCATATCCAATTTCTTTCCTCAGTGTTTTGTAGTTTTCCTTGTAGAGATCTTTCATCTCCTTGGCTAAGTATATTCCTAAGTATTTTATTTTCTTTGTAGATATTGTGAAAGTTATTGAGTCTTTGATTTGGTTCTCAGCTTGACTGTTCTTGGTAGCTAGAAATGCTACTATTATGTGTTCATTGATTTTGTAACCTGAGACTTAGCTGACTTTATTTATCAATTCCAGGAGTCCTTTGATGGGGTTTCTGGGATTTTCTAGATACAGGATCATATTGCCAGTGAAAAGCAATAGCTTGACCTTCTCTTCCCCAATTTGGCTACCCTTTATTTCTTTCTTTTTCCTGATTGCTCTCGCTAGGCTTTCCAGTACTATGTTGAATAGAAGTGGTAAGAGTGCACACCCTTGTCTTGTTCCAGTTCTTGGGGAGAATGCTTTCAACTTTTCCCCATTCAATATGATATTGTCTGTGGGTTTGTCACTTATGGCTTTTATAATTTTGAAATATCTTCCTTCTATATCTAGTTTTTGAGGGTTTTATCATGAAAGGATGCTGGATTTTGTCAAATGCTTTTTGCATCTATTGAGATGATCGGGTTATCTTTGTTTTTGCTTCTGTTTATGTGGAGTTACATTTATTGATTTATGTATGTTGAACTACCCTTGCATCCTTGGGATGAAGCCCACTTGGTCATGGTGGATTTTTTTTTTTATCTGTTGAATTTGGCTTGCTGATATTTTGTTGAGGAGTTTTGCATCTATATGTGTAAGGGATAATGGTCTGTAGTTTTTTTTTTTTTCTTGTGTTCTTTTCTGACTTTGGTATCAAGGTTATACTGGCTTCATAGAATGAGTTGGGGAGAAGTCCCTCCTTTTAGATATAATGGAATACTTTCTGTGGTATAGTTACCAGTTTTTCTTTGTGGATCTGATAGAATTTGGCATGAATTCATCTGGTTCAGGGACTTTTTGTTGTTGTGAGATTTTTTATTACTGCTTCAATCTTGCTGCTCATTATTGGTCTGTTCAGGAGTTCTATTTCTTCCTGAATGAAATAGAAAACGACAACAACAAAAAATACAAAAGGTCAACAAAACAAAAAACTTGGTTCTTTGAGAAGATAAATAAAATTGATAGACATCTTGCTAGATTAATCAGGGATAGAAGAGAACAGACCCAATATGCTCAATCAGAAATTAAAAAGGAGATATTGCAACTGATACCACAGAAATACAAAATATCATCTGTGAATATTACAAAAATTTCTGTACACATACATTACAAAAAGTAGAGGAAATGGAAAAATTCCTGGAAACATACACCTCCCAAAACTTGATCAGGAAGAAATAGAATTCCTGAACAGGCCTATACTTTTTCTGATTTTGGAAATGATTAATACATTATTCGTAGCTTAAAGTAACTTCTAGTTTTGTACATATTCTTTAGAGGTACATAGCTTACTGTACGTGAAGTTTTGTAATATTTGTTAATAGTAGCTCAGTTGCTGAAAACAGTAGATATGATTTCACAAGCTTTGAATGTTATTACTTTTGTGTTAAAAAGGATTCCTGACTAGATTCTATATAGACAATGTGCATTTATGAATGCTATTTATGAATAATTTTGGTAGGTCACTAAAGAACAATTAAATGGTGCCTAGCTAACAAAATGAATGATAACTAAGATAGAGGTCTTATCACTAAAATGTTAGCCTAACAAATAAGTAACAAGACTTGAAACTTCTTAGCTTTCTGAGAGCTAGTGAAAAATAATTTGAGATTTTAAACATATTTCTTATTCAATTATGAAATGTATTTTGTGGATGCAAATGCATTTTTCTATCACCTTACTAAACAGGAAAGCAAAACACCATTTCATATGCCCTGAAATATCTGAAGTTGAAATTGCACAATAGCTGTAGTGTTTGGCTCTGATTAATTTTAGAAAGCAGGAAGCAGTTTATTATGACAGTAAATTAAGGGA
>NW_012152174.1:6328137-6329645 GCF_000956105.1 Propithecus coquereli | reverse complement strand
GATACTTTTTATAATGCTTAAGTCAGGGCTATTAGTGTTCCCATCATGTCAATAGTGTTCATTGTACCTGCAAAGTGGGTTTGTAATCCCCTGTCACCCGTCCCCCTTCTTGATTTCCAATGACGTTTACTTCTCTCTGTGCCCATGTGTGTTCATCAATTAATTCCAAATTATTAGAAAGTACATGTGGTATTTGTTTTTCCATTCCAGAGATAGTTCACTTAAGATAATGGTCTTAATTCCATCCCATTTGCTGCAAAAGACATTAACTGATTTCTGTTTACAGCTGAGTAGTACTCCAGGGTAGGTGTGTATATATCACATTTTGTTAATCTATTCCTGAATTGATGGACACTTAGGTTGATTCTGCATCTTTGTAATAGTGAATCGTGCTGCAATAAACATTCAACTGCAGGGGTATTTTGATAAAATGACTTCTTTTACTTCGGGTAGATATCTGGTAGTGTCATTGCTGGGTTGAATGCTAAGTCTATGTTTATTTCTTTGAGGAACCTTCATACTGTTTTCCATAGGGGTTGTACAAATTTGCAGCCCCACCGACAGTGTATAAGTGTTCGTTTATCTCTGCATCTGTACCAGTATCTTTTGTTTTTTGACTTCTTAATAATGACCATCCTGACAGGCATAAGGTGATATGCCACTGTGGTTTTAATTCATATTTCCCCGATGATTAGTGATGTTGAACATTTTTTCATATGTTTGTTGGCCATTTGTCTATCTTCTTTGGAAAAACTTCTGTTCATGTCTTTTGCCCAATTTTTAATGGGATTTGTTGTTTTCTTGCTGACTTGTTTGAATTTTTTTGCTGATTCTGGATACTAACCCTTGATCAAATGTATACGTTGTGAATATTTTCTTCATTCTGTTGCCTATTTCCTCTGTTGTTTATTTCCTTTGCTGTGCAGAAGATTTTTAATTTAATCAAGTAACATTTATTTATTTGTGTGGTTGTAATTACCTTTGGGGTCTTAGTCATAAATTCTTTGCCTAGGACAATGTCTAGAAGAGTTTTTGTACATTTTCTTCTGGAACTTTTAAGGTTTCATGCCTTACATTTAAATGTTTTATCCATCTTGAGTTAATATTTGGATTGATGACAATATAGGGATACTGTTTCATTCTTCTGCATGTGGCTATCAAATTTTCCCATCACAATTTATTGACTAGGGTATCTTTTCTCCAGTGTATGTTGTGTCTGCTATGTTGAAGATCAGTCGGTTATAGGTAGATGGTTTCATCTCTGGGTTCTTTGTTCTGTTCCAATGATCTATGTCTTTATTTTTATACCAATCCCATGCTCTATTTGTTACTACAGCATTGTAATATAGTTTGAAGTCTGGTAATGTGATACCTCCAGATTTGTTCTTTTTGCTTAAGATTGCTTTGGCTATTTGGGCTCCTTTTGGGTTCAAAATACAGAGTAGATTTATTTTTTCTAGATCTCTGAAATATGATGTTGATATTTTGATGGGGATTGTGTTGAATCT
>NW_012152174.1:6317017-6317687 GCF_000956105.1 Propithecus coquereli | reverse complement strand
CAATAGTTATTATTGGGCATCTATATGAAGTACTGGAAAAAATCCTAAAATCTCTGAGCTGTTTTCTGGGCTTAAAGGACTTGTTCATATTTTGTGTTCTATTAATCTTTTCTATTATTTTTTTAATGCAACCTATTTGTAACTATTGTAAAACTCTACAAGAGCCTTTGAAATATTTATTTAAAAACCAAAATTTGGCTTCTAGGTGGGCTCGTTGATACTTGGATGTCTTCTAGGCTCTCTCAAGGGGCAAAGCTAAGAAATTTAACTACAACTTCATGCCAATACCTGCACTTTAATTTCAACCCTGTAGACTTTTCCCTTACATTTCCACTATTCATAGTTTCCCTTCCTTCTGCTGCAGTGAGGACTCTGACTAGAATCTACAGTAATGTCACCCCTCTCAATCCTGATGTTATTAATATGTATCTTCTCTCTCCTATTGTGGTTAATCTAGTTAAAAATTTATCCATTTAACTGATCTCAGAAAATTAGCTTTTGCTTCTTACAAAGGCTTGTGGCAGGCCTGAGGTGGAGCAGGAACATATGAGAACATGCTCTGAGATGTAGTGATTTTTCTCTTTCTAGTTACATTTATTGTGAAGTTTAGGCATTCTCCATCTTCAAGTTACAATGAAGGCATGGTTTTTGTATTGTTTGTTGTTGTTCT
>NW_012152174.1:6313815-6314939 GCF_000956105.1 Propithecus coquereli | reverse complement strand
TAGAATGGATATTTTCATGATGTTGATTCTACCATTCTATGAGCATGTAATATTTTTCCATTTGTTTGTGTCATCTATGATTTCTTTCATAAGCGTTTTGTAGTTCTCCCTATAGAGATCTTTCACCTCCCTGGTTAAATACGTTCCTAATTATTTTGTTTTCTTTATAGCTATTGTAAATGGTATTGAGTCCTTTATTGGAGTTTCAGGTTCACTAGTTTTAGCATATAGAAATGCTACTGATTGTGTACATTAATTTTGAAACATGAGACTTTGCTGAATTTATTTATCAATGTTAGCAGTCCTTTGGTGGAATCTTTAGAGTTTTCTAGATAGAGGATCATATTGTTGGCAAAAAGAGATTTTCTAGTTTGTGTGCATACAGGTTTTTGTAGTATTCGTGGATGACATTTTGTATTTCTGTGGTATCAGTTGTAATGTCTCATTTTTCATTTCTGATGGAGGTTATTTAAGCCTTTTCTATCTCTCATCATTCTGAATAGTGGTCTATAGATATTTTAATTTCAAAATATTAAGGTGGTACAACGTTTTTGTTTACATGGATTGCTTTTGTAATGCTTGGGTCATGGCTATGGGTGTGCCCATCACCCAAATAGTGTTCATTGTACCCGTTAGGTAGGTTTTTGCCTCTCCACTCCTGTCCCCTTCCCACTGCTTGATTTCCACTGAGTTTTACTTCCCTCTGTGCACTTGTGTGCTTATCAGTTAGTTCCAATTTAATAGTGAGTACTGTCTATTGATTTTGTTTATCTATTCAAAGAACCAACTTTTGGTTTCATTGACATATTTTTTGTTGTTGTTGTTTGTTCTTTTATTTACATTTCATTTAGTTCTGCTCTGACCTTTGTTATTTCTTTTATTCTGCTGGCTTTGGGTTTGGTTTGTTCTTTTTCTATTTCCTTGAGATGTGACATCAGGTTGGTAATTTGTGATATTTCTGTCTTTTTGATGCAAGAATTTAAGGCTATGAATCTATCCCCTAGCACTGCCTTTTCCGAATCCCATAGATTTTGAAAGCTTGTGTCTCTTTGTTTTTTAGTTCAATGAATTTTTCGATTTCCAT
This sequence comes from Propithecus coquereli, assembly GCF_000956105.1. Lineage (NCBI taxonomy): Eukaryota > Metazoa > Chordata > Mammalia > Primates > Indriidae > Propithecus > Propithecus coquereli. Next base: position 6,313,855 of record NW_012152174.1, on the reverse strand, counting down.
TTTAATTTCATCATTGACCCAAGGATCATTAGGCAGCAGG
>NW_012152174.1:6313171-6313765 GCF_000956105.1 Propithecus coquereli | reverse complement strand
ATGGAAAAAGAGTCAAATAAATATTTGGATTGGAGCCAAAATATGGAGAAATTTTTTCCCCCTGGCATTTACAATTCTGAAGTCAGGGCTTTCAGCGTACCCACCATGAGGACACTCTTCATTGTACCCAATAGGTAAGGTTTTATCCCTTACATCCCTCCCACTCTCCCCCCTTAGTTTCCAATGTCCTTTACATCTTTTTGTGCCTATCTGCACCTATAGTTTACCTCCCACTTCTTAGTAATAAGATGTGATATTGGTTTTTCCATTCCTGAGATACTTCACCTAGGATAATGGTCTCCAGTTATATCCAAGTTGTCACCAATGACATTATTTCATTCCTTTTCATGATTGAGTAGTATTTCATGGTGTTTATATACCACATTTGCTTTATCCACTCATGTATTGATGGGCACTTAGGATGACTCCATATCTTTGCAATTGTGAATTGGTTTTCAATAAATATTCAAGTGCAACTGTCTTTTTGATAAAATGATTTCTTTTCCTTTTGGTAGATACCCTGCAGTGGGATTGCCAGATCAAATGGTAGATCTATTTTAGCTCTTTGAGGACTCTCCATACTGTTTTCCCTGG
>NW_012152174.1:6290818-6296760 GCF_000956105.1 Propithecus coquereli | reverse complement strand
GGAAAACTCTTGGATAAAGCAAAGAAAAAGACTAACTGAGAGAAGCATAATTTGTCAACTTTTAAAATTAGATTGAAAATATTTATATTTTTTGGCTTATCAATTTCAATTCTAAGTAAAATATCCAAGGAGAAATCACATATGTAGGGTAAACATTTATATGAGTGAAAGTCATTATTGTAAGTAAAAATCATGTAAAATATAATAGAGAAAAAGATGGCAACTACTCCTGTCTTCAAAGTTGAGCAATGAAACAAAAACCCCAATGTGTCTTTCCCAAGGTCGGCAAGGCTGTGTGCTCTGTCTCTGTCCCCTGCTTATGCTGTATGCCACTGTCCACTGTCCTCTCAACCTTTCTGTCCTAACAGTTTCCCCCCTCATGAGCTGTCTGTTTTCACAATCCATGCATTGTTATAATGTCTTCACCTTGTAAACCTCTGCTTCATTCTTCATTGCTCATTACCCTCTATTCCATGCCGCCAGCGCTGGGCATCCATAGTAATTTAGGAATACTCTCTCCTCTTTCGTTCCATGTTCAATCTCTTTCCTCTCTGCCATATTTTAACTTCAACGAAGGCAGAGATCCTGTCTGACCTCTGCCGTATCTCTAGCACTTAGCATAATGACTAGCACCTGTTAGGCACTTAATAAATACTTTCTGGATTAACAAATTAAATTACTTTGTGTCTATATGACAGAATTCATCCTATTCATCCATTACAATGATGTCATGAGTACATTCAACTATTCATCCATTACAATGACATCATAGCATATTTAATGAAAAGTACTTCATGATATAGGACTAACTAAAAGCATGTACTCTCTTACTTACCATCCCTAACTCTCAAGATCACATTATCTGCTTTGAGATCATCAGGACTAAACACTAATTATGTCTTCAGATACTGTTTAAGTTGGTGATCACAAGATGTTCCATGTATTTCATTACACTCTGGATTCTAATTGACATAAGCTTTTTTCTGACCCCAATTTTCTTCTTCTCCCTAATTCTTTCAACTTGTCTATTGTACTCTCCAAACGCCAACATCGGTTGTCAGTGAACTACTATATAATCTCAACATTCCCTTTTCTTCTTGCCCTAATGAAAACCTGAATTTTTTTTGAATTAACCCTTTCCCCCGAAGCCCTCCCTAGAGGTGCCTCTTTTTTCTCTCATATTCCTCATACCCTCAGACCTGAAGTGGAAGAGATATCACCCTGGGTCATCACTACCATTTCCAGACTCTCTTTCCTCCTTCTGAAACACTTTCAACTTCTCATGTCTCACGTTGCCAGACCATACAATCCAATAATATTTCTCCATCATCTACCAACCCACACATAACTCCCATTCAGATTTTGAAGATTTTTATCTCATGGATCCTTCTAATTCTACACCTTTCTCATGATCACAGTCTAGACAATATATAGTCTGAGACTGAAATTATTTGATATTCTCAATTTTAAGCACCATGCTGTCAGAGACATCTGAATTTTCCAGTTCACCTTTTTTTTATCCTACTCCATCAATTCTTTGACCCCATCAAAAAAAAAGAAGTACTAGTGCAGTGTATTCATTGAGTTCTTTCCTTAAACAATTTATATTCCATAACGTGTTATTATAATTACTTTCTTCTATAAAACACAAATTTCTTACATATATTCTTTTCATTTTATTTGTCTAGGAAGCATCCAATTCTGGTTCCATCCAACTGTAACAAGCTTGAAAAACAAAACCCATAGAACAATGCTAGCATTGTCTAATTTTAAATTCATGGGGTTATTAATCTTAAGTGGGCCTTTATTACTGTGGAGCAACATCTCTAAATTTCCCTGGTCAATCTCTTTCCACTCTCCTAGATGACAGATTCATACTTATGTTTTTTGTTTTCAGGCACTCCAAACCTCTTTCCTCACTCTCATCATGTGGCTTAGCTTTTTTCTTTTTATGAGAAGAAAATTGGAAAAATAAGAATCAGAAACTTTCCCCAAGTGTTGACTACTACATCAACCCCACCTACCTGCATCTGTATATTTTGACTGTTTTTTCTTCTTAGTTTGGATTGACTTTCTGTGTTCCTAGCAGAGGTCAACCCATCCACTTGCACACTAGATATGCATTTTCTTACCTTTTCACTGCAGCGATTCTTTCTCTCCTGCATCATGTTTTTTTCTCTTCCTCTCTACCAGATCATTTCTACCACCTTAAGCAAAAAATGCTATTCTTCCTCCTATCTAATGAAAGACCCTCTATCAATCCCACATCTGCTTCAGCTACTATCTTTCTTCCAAGATGCCACATAAATAAATACGCAAAGGTAAATTGATTTTATTCTTTTCCAAAAAAGAGTAATGTATTCTATCTTGGTAGATGATTCCTACTCTCAAAACCTTTTCTTTCCAGACTGAAATCTTTAACTACACAAGTTTCCTGCCTCATTGCCTGGGGTCAGTAGCTAAGATATCATCTGAAACTAAGGAAGGATGCTTGTCTCAGGAATTCAAATTTTATTTTTTTCTCTTGTGGTCACCCATATAATAAATATAAACTTCCCTTTTCGATTTGTATTTTCTGTCCTCTTCCTTAGAGACACTGTGTTGTTCTTACATAACGGATCTGTAGGCTCTGCAAGGATAGAATCCTGGCTTATGAAATATTACATCATTAAAAATAAGACTGTGGCATTTTATCCATAGCTAGACTTAGAATGTATATGCTAGAGTATGGGGTGTACATGTATTTGATTCCCTGATAATCAGGCAAGCCTCCCTTGTGCAAATGAGAACTTTTAGGCCCAAGGAAGCTAATTAACTTTTATAAATCTCACCCACAGAAGAACCAATGGAACCAACATTGGGAGGGACCATTCTTTCAACTATTCACACCATAGCTGGACTCACTCAGGCCTTGATAACAGACTAATGCCCATTTGAATTTTACCTCATTTCTTTTTTGTCACCAATTGATTCGGAATCTTAAAGAACCAATGGATGGCCTTGACGTGGCCAGCAGTTAGGGGGAGGAGAAGAATCAAGAATCTGCTGTAGAAAATCAAAAGCTAGCTTGTGATTTTGTTGGCTACAGAATTCACTCTTCTTGTTCTCTAGACCATAGCTATGCTGTTTTTATCCCTTGCCATTGATAAGGATAAAATCAGTAAGTTCTCTTATTTCTTTACCCATTACTACAAATAGAACATTTCATTTCCTATTTACTCTTTTTAAAACGTATTTTCTTGCAATCAGGCCTTTGCAAAGATACTAAGTTTGTTTTAGGAAAAAGACACATTTAAAAAATAATTTATGAACAATTGATAGCTCTAATTCTGGGTTTTAGTTTTTATGAGATGTTTGCTTACTATATTTAAACATCTAATGTGAATTTCTAAAAAAAAAAAAGTAAATGAGAAAATATCTCTAGAAACTTTTCTTTTGCTAGACACAGGCCTATTTATTAAGGCATCTCTGGCTTATATAAGGCACAAAAAACTGAAACAAAAGCAAAAATCCAACACCTCAAAACCTGAATCATAGTTTCCCTGATTTCAGAACTGAAATGAAGTCACTAAGGAGTGCAAACACTGAAAAGGATCAAACAAAACCCTCTAGTCTCCTCAATTTTCAATAATACAATATTCATAAAAATGAGCTAACCTACTCCCTGAAATGAAGTGACAACTTTAAAAATCAACTGAAAATAAAATCTCACATACTAAGCTATACTTAGGCAATTTTAAAATAGACTATAGACCTAAAGTTTGCTTATAATATGACTTTGTAAAAATTGAAGCTAATTGAATTTGGGAAGTGTCAGGCATTATTTATAAGCAAAACCAAGTACTATGAGCTTTTCAAGCTCAAATCTGGTTTAAGCTTGAATGAACTCAATTTACAAATTTAGACTTTATATTCACCAAACAAAATGCATGTGGAGGAAAATATGCTTTCATCAGCAACTAATTTGGAGTTTATATTCCTACATTCTATTCTACTTTTTCCAAATGATAGAAATACTTTGTGACCTTGAAATAAAGGTCTGAAGGTGAAGGATGGGTAACAAAAGAAAACCAGAGAGGTCAATTTGTCTCCTATCAGTCAGAACTTTTGTTTAGGAGGGTTAATGGGAGAATAAAACACTGATTCATCCCTCTTAAGGGTTAGTTTAGGCTGGGACTGCCAGAATGACTACCCAGTTGTTACTTATCAAGATTGTAACTATAATAGGGTTTCGTTATCAGGGATTAAAATGGTCTAAGCACATCTAAAGTAGTCTTATTTCTGGTCCCAGTGATTCACCGTCATGTAATAGCCATGCAAGATCCTGGACATGTGGATCCAAGAGCAAAGACTTAGTGCAAACCATGAAGATGAAGCATGAACAAGATGACAGGATCAGCAGTAGCCTGTAGTCTGGTAGTAGGAAACAAGATGAGTGGATAATGAATCTAAAATCATGGACACCAATAAGAAGATGATGAAACGATGAAAGAGATCATTAGGAGGACTGAGATGACTTTTTCTGATGACAGTGCACAAAGGAAATGTGCTGTGTCACTGAATCTGCTGCTATAATCTCCGTGAACACCACTTAAGAAATTGTCAGCTAGGATTGTTTTGTTTTATAAAGGCCTTAACGCCTCATTACTGTAGGAGTAGGAGAATTAGAATGGAGGATGTTCTTTATAAGAAGACCAAGGAACAATACACATATCCCTACAAGGGCAAGAAGTAGTGAGAATACCGTGTGAAAGGACTGGCTCTCTTTTCTTTCCAGCAAGATTTCACAGGTTCAATTCACTTGGTTCGATTTATTCACCTCTTCCCAAAGACACATCGTTTTACTTTTTAATGGTTTACTTAATATATTTTATCCATCGTAAGTTCCTTCCTTCTCTCTTTCTTCATATCCAGGTCTTTGGCACAAGTGGAAAAAGGATTTAGTAATTCTCTGCCCTTTATGGGCTCCTCTCTGGTGTTCCATTGACAATCTCGGTCTCCCACCCCAGTCCAATATCCGTGCCTATTCACTTCTGAATTGAGATCTGTTTTGAGCTATGCTCCACATCTTCTGGGCTAACATCTTGTCAAAGCTGCATGAAGTGCAACACCCGTGGGAACCCATGAAGCTGTTCTAATTTAGGCGTGTACTTGCAAGTGTGAAGGAGTTAACTTATCAGGCAAACCATAATTAATTGGGGACTATAGGATCAGGTAGATAACTACTTCCCATTTAAGTCTTTGTCGACAAGGTGGACAATTCATAAATGCTTGTGGCATCTTTCCTTAAAGGACCATAAGAAGCATCAATTACAATTGCCCATGGTAGTGATCAACTCAATGAATTCTGGGATCATTTTTTTTTTCCTTATTACCAGGTTTACAATAGATGGCTTCCCACTCATATTTCTTGGGATAAGTTCCCACAATGAACTTAGGTACGTGCAACTGTTTTTCTCAGACTCCACTGTATGGGGGAATCCAGACTAAGATACTTTTCATTTTATGTTCCCTGGAATAGGCATATTCTGAACATGAGGTAGAATACAACTTTCTCAAGATGTTAGTTGTTTTAAAAAGCTTTATTCTGAGATGAATTTGGAAAGCCTGCATCTTATAGTATATTAATGGGTTTGAAGTGTTCTGCACTTAAATTTGCCTGTGTAATTTGGTTTAACCAATCATTTCATCACGCTTTTCTGACCAACAAAAACTTTAAAAAGCAATAACTACCAGTAACCAACAGCAACAACATCAATGGCCACAAAACATGATTTCCATGAAATGTATCATAAGAAATGCTGTGATGAATTTCTTAGTACAGTACTTATGTATTGGAGGGAAGTCTCTGAAATAATAGATCATGCTCAGAAACTGCTTGTCTTTCTTAGGAGGCTTCTGACTTTTAGAGGCAATGTCTACATTTTCCCGTAGTCTCTCAA
>NW_012152174.1:6283033-6284208 GCF_000956105.1 Propithecus coquereli | reverse complement strand
ATGTCTTATTCTATTAATAATAAGCAATTCTATTTGGTGCATCAGTGATCTTTGCCATACATTTCTGTGTGATCAGATTGGAAACAGATTGACCCAGATGGTCAGCATCCTTACTCAAAAAGCAATGTGCAGTCCTCTTTTTTAGAAGATTTTTAAATAATCATTTGATTCAGAGAAGCTTAATGATCAGTGACTGTCAGATTAACAACAATAAAAAATTTTCACTTTCATTTAAGTTAATTCTTAATTTTTAATTTTAACTAGATAGTGTGAGATCTTAATTTCTGACCCAGGTTTCTCCCTGCCTTCTGCTTTTTCCTCTCTAGGAAATAAAATGTTTGCTTCTAGCACTGCTATCTAAGCTTTAGAAGAAAACAAATACAGTCTTGTTTAGCTTAGTGATGTGAGGAACTAGAGAAGAATGTGAACATAACTAGACTGGGAAGAGTGGTACCTATGAATTGAGTTAAATGAAATCTTTAAATTGTTTTAAGCAATTACTCTTTAAAAGACCCATAAAAGAGGAATAGATTCAGATTTCAGTGATACCACACTGTTGGTAGGAAAGTAAATTAGTGCAGCCACTATGGAAAACAGTATGGAGGTTCCTCAAAAAACTAAAAATGGAATTACCATATGATCTGGCAATCACACTGCTGGATACATATCCAGAAGAAAGAAAATTAGTATATTGAAGAGATAACTACACTCCCATGTTTGTTGCAGCACTATTTTACAATAGACAAAATATGGAATCAACCTAAGTGTCCATCAAGGGACGAATGGATAAAAAAATGTGGTATGTATAAATAATAGAATATTATTCAGCCATAAAAAAGAATGAAATCCTATTATTTGCAGCAACATGGATGAAACTGGAGGACATTACATTAGGTGAAAGAAGCCAGGCACAGAAAGATAAATATCACATGTTCTTACTCATATGTGAAAGCTAAAAATATTGATCTGATTGAGATAGTGAATAGAATAGTGATTAGTAGAAGTTGGGAAGGATAATAGGGAGGGGAATGAAGAGGGTTTGGTTAATGTGTACAAAAATACAGTTAGATAGAAGGAACAAGTTCTAGCATTCATTAGCACAATAGGGTGACTAGAGTTAACAATAATTTATTGTATATTTTAAAATTATTAGAAGAGAAGATTTGGAATGTTCC
>NW_012152174.1:6281157-6282983 GCF_000956105.1 Propithecus coquereli | reverse complement strand
TAAGAAATCCCTCTCAGTAGAGAATCATTTATTTTCAATGGAATGTAGACACAGTTTCTGTCTTTGAAGAACTTCTAGTTCAGTGGTTATTGAAGCATCCAAGTGTAGTCCTGAGACCAACAGCATTAGCATCACCTGGACACCTGCTGGAAATGCAAATCTGGGACCCCACCCTAAGCCTACTGACCTAGAAACTCTATGAGTGGGGCCCAGTGATCTGTGTTTTTATAAGCCTTCTGGGTGATTCTGATGTGCGCTAAAGTTTGAGAAACAGTGTTCTTGCCTAACAGATACCATTGCGGTAGAGTAATGATCCCAGATAGTAAAAGTCAGATTACAAGCAGTCTATTTCCCTTTAGAGTAATTTCACTGGTCAGTCTAACTTTAAATTGCCTCCGGTTAATTCAGTGATTCAAAATACAAATCTGAGTATAATTCCCTAGCTCTTTCCTTGAACCGTGAAAAATGTGAAAAGGCAAAAAGTGAAAACTAAAGGGAAATAAATATAAATAGTCCTTCCTCCATAATATTGCAAGTGTTATTTCCCTGTAAGTCCTTACATATCTGCAAGTTTCCCTTGGTGAATTACAGGGCCGAAGCCAGAGACAGAATGGTTGTTTTATTCATTTTCTTGGGCTGTTAAAGTGACAGTGACTCATAAAATAACAGTAATCAAAGATGAAGGAGATCAGACCTCATATCATCCAGTTTATTCATTTAAGAAAACACAATTTTTTTTACAATGTACTGTCTGGTGTTTCACAGAGCCTAAATTATTCAACTGGTTTACATATTTGGTTTTATATCAAGCAGGCTATAGATTCAACCTGGTATTTTTCTATTTTCAAAGCATTTGGGTAGGGAGTTGCATGGGACACGTTCATAAACACTTTAACTGATGTCCTTGTAGGCATGTTTGACTCTCTCATTCCCTGTTCACTCAACTTCATTCAGCCCTACCCCAGTGCTCTTCTCAAAACAAGTTTCTAAAGCTGGTCCTCTTGATATATTCATGAATACTTTTTAAGTATCTAGATTAAGAAAAACATGCAATTAGAAGAGCTGAGTAGAATATAAAGTGTGTCAGTGTATATAAGGCATTGAAATAAAACAAAAGCAAACTGAAACAAAACAATATACCATTTTAATAGAATTTAGCAGAGCCTTGAATTGCTCTGGAAAACTTCAGGTGGATACTGAGTAGTTTGAAAAGCTATTCTTTTAACATTGTGTAACAAATTTGCTGTTTAGTTATCTACATCAGACCTTATTCAGTCATTCATTATTCATTTATTTTCAAATATTTGCTAAATAACCAACATGTACCAAATATACTAGGTAGGTATATTTACTATCTGTGTGAATTTAGATGGCATTTAACATTGCCAGGCTGAAATTTTTTCTTCTGTAAAAACCTCTTGAAATTGTTGAGAGAATTAAATAACATCCTGCGTGTGAGAAAGCTGAAAATTTCAGCACATGGTTAGTAAGATTTATGTATTATCACCACCACTACCATCTTTAGCATCATCATCATCTCTAAGGAACAATGGGGCAGAAAATTAAATGAGCATCAACAATATCATTGTTCAATAAAGATGATGATATTCCTTTTTAACATCTAATTAATAGCCTGTTCCAAGTGTCTGGTATATCCAACTTGGTATATCTTTTTAAAATACATATATATGGAGTTAGAAGTATATACATGTTTGTGTATGCATACGAATGAATGCTTGGTTGTGTTTTTAGAAAGATTTGGAATGTCTCACTGATAAATAAAGCTCTGGGGAATCTCTCACCAAAGCTGGTTTAGTAGCTAACCG
>NW_012152174.1:6277784-6279532 GCF_000956105.1 Propithecus coquereli | reverse complement strand
GAGAAGATTTGGAATGTTCCCAACACAAAGAAATGATAAATGTTTGAGGAGGTGGATATCCCAATTACCCTATTTGATTATTACCATTGTATGCTTCTATCAAGATATCACATGTGTACTATAAATATGTACAACTATTGTTATGTATCAATAAAAAACAGATTTTATTGATACCAAAATATGAGGCTCCTTCTGTCTCTCCAAGCTGAGGACAGGGTGGGTGTGTGAAACAGTGCTATGGAATTCTACAACCACATTTTGTGCACTTTGCTTGCACACTATCCAATCCAGTTGCACCTAGTATCTTCCAGTTAGTTTTAACATGGTCAGTAATTAACTTTCCAGAACAGGTCTGGGAGAGAGAAAAAACACAATTATATCCTGAAGGAATTCTTTCCTATAATATCCTCCCCAGGATGCAAATAACATAAACCTTATATCCATTAGGAATTTGTTGCAAAGTGATAACAAAATTTATGTGTATGTGTGTAGGTATATTAGGATTCAAAAGTATGACTAAATAGTAAAAATAAAGATAATTGGGTGAAGATATGGAAAGCATGCACACGCAACCACAAACTATGTAGAATATAAACGTTTAAGTATTTTGTTCTATTTCAAACTTTTTTCAAGTATAGGGGTATACAAAAATATCAAATTCAAGATTTTACTCCTTTGTCAGTATATTATTAATTAAACCTACAAATGGAGATTTATTTTTGTTTAAAGGTAAGGACTAAAGGTAATTAAAAATGTTAACATAGCACGTCTCTTTTTTAGAGTTAACATTTTACTGAAACATAGCATATATTTAGAAAAAAGCACAAATCACAAGTATACAACCCACATATTTTAACAAAGTGAACATAATCACATAAAGGGCTCGCCAGTAGAACACTACCAAACTTCCCAATTCCCTCCCATGCCCCATTCCACTCACATGCCTCACATCTCATGGGCGTGCCAGCTCCAAGGGTAATCGCTATCCTGACTTCCAGCATTATGGGTCATTTCTTTCTGTTTTCAAAGTGCATATAAATTGATGTATGTAACTTGTGCTCCTCTGTGCCTGGCTTCTATTTTTTAATATTATGTTTGTGAGAGTCATCCAGGTTGTTGCTCACAGCAATAATTTGTTCTTTCACTTTGCTGTTTTTGTTTGTTTGTTTGTTTTGCATTTCACCATATGAATGAGTACATCATAAATCACTTATTCAGTCTGTTGGTAACAGAGTTTGGTTGTTTCTACTTTTTTGCAATTCCTAATGCTGTTATCAACGTTATTCTACATGCTTGTGATGAACATATGTATACATTTTTGTTGGGTGTATTCCAAGAGTGAAATTGTTGTATCATATGATAGACATGTGTTGAGTTGAGTATGCCACACCTCTTACAAATGTGTGACATATGCACATTTTTCTCAGTGGAGAAAGCCACTTTAGAAGGGAAAAGAACGAGAGATTTTATACATCATTCTACTCACATAATTGTGGCTTAATGGCAAATTTCCTCATAGAAAAGATAGCTTTAGCCATTAGCTAAACTTTCACTTTTTTCAGAAAGTGAATTTTTATTTTTTAGCAACAATTATATAGTAAATTCAATATACATTTTCCTCTGTGAAGGATTGACAAATGAGCCTGGCATATAATGCAGTGCCTGGTACACAATAAACATTCATTAAAAATATGTGCTTAAGCCGGGCACAGTGGCTCATGCCTGTAATCCTAGCTCTCTGGGAGGCC
>NW_012152174.1:6273399-6275764 GCF_000956105.1 Propithecus coquereli | reverse complement strand
AAATTCATGCTACTCTATTGATCTATATGTCAAAAACACAGTGGACTTTTAACCATGTAATCTCAAAAAATGAGTGCTCATAGTAAAAATCAAATAGAGTGAATTCATGAAATGTGGATAAGATTTTGGAAATAGGAAGAAAATTTTATGAACTTTCGCTATGAAAGGGAGGCTACTGAAGAGGAATTTAAGGCCTAAAGTGGACTGTTTTAAGTTGGAAGAAGTAGGAGCGTGTAAGCTGCTGGGAATGATACATGGAGATGGGAAAATGGGTGATGAATAAAGGGGGGAGACTTGCTGGGAACAATGTCCTTGAGTAGGTTGGAGGGGTTGGAACCTGCTGCATGATTAGCAGCCTTGGCCTTAAATGCCAGCAGGGACAATTCATCCAGAGTAACAGGAACACACGGCTGCATTTGCAGGAAGGTAGATAGAGGAAGTAGTGGGAACTTTCAAATGTTCTTTTCTAACTGCATTTCTTTTTCTCAGAAAAATGGAATCAGAGTCAGCAATTGAATGGTACTGGTAGAGTATGAGGATCTGGAAATTTGCAAAGAGGGGAGAGGTTAGAAAAGCTCACATAAGCCTGGGAGAGTAAATCGACTGGGGAAATATAGTAAGAAACGCATCCTATTGTGCATGTTATTAGATTTACACAGTCAAACCATAGCATTAAGTATCTCTTTTTGAATCCTAAGAAACAATACCTTTAAGTCATTAATACTGAGATTGATTATACAAATGGACTGTGGCTAGAGCATATATAACAATAGATCTCTGACCCATAGCTCCTGCAGCAACCAGCCTAGGAAGCTAAACCACAATTTCTGCAGAAGCTCAGGGCTTGGTCAATGACTGCCAGCTTCCAACTCAGGACCAACCAGAGAAAGCCAATTTGCTTCCCAAACCAATCATATAAGATACCCCACTCTGGTTAGCTTACCTCTGGCTTTCTCATGACAGTAACCTCCAATCTCGGGATACCTGAAGCCTTCTAATTTTTTTCACTATAATGCTTTCCCACTCCTGTGCCTGCCTTGGAGTCTCCAGCAAATGCAAATAATGATGCTACTCTCATGCTATGACAGGCTCTGAATGAATCGTCTTTGTTTATTCTCATTTGAGTAGCCTTCATTTATTTCCACAATAACTTTTAGACCATATTGTATAAACATTGCCTTTCAAAAAACTATATAAAGTAAATGTATCTCTTCGATAGAAAAAAAGTTAAGCTGCTTGGTATCCTGTTAACAACAAAACTGATGGGCTTTTTGATTGCTTTCATTTTTCAATTAATTGTATTGCAAAAGAGAATATAGTATAGTGACAAGAGGACAGGCTTTGGAATAGGTATGTGTAGGCTCAACTCTTTGTTCTTCCGTATATTAACTGAACGATTTTGGTAAATTTACTGAATCTCTAAATGTTATAGGTTTCTCATCAGTAAAGTGGGGTAATAATTATCACCTCAGAGGACCTGCAGAGAAGAATATACAAAGTACGTACAACTCATGGAAGGTAGCAGATTTACAAAACATGCTATTTTCCTCTTGCAATTGTCTTCTCTCCCCTTTCCCCACTCAATAATATTGACAGTATGTTTATGTATAAATAGCCTAAAAATAACAAAGATTTTTTAAAAAGAGTTTTTTCTGTTCACAATAATCTGAAAACTGCTGCGTCACTAAAGCAAACCTACTGTATAAAAAGGATAATGTATATATCTCTAAGCCACAGTTATTTGATTTGTTTTGCTGATAAAAGTTTACATGCTAGAAAATTTTTAAATGATTACTTTTTAAGGGAGTTTAACTTCTTTCCTCAATCACCATATTCAGGACAAAGTACCTCGTCACATTTATTTTATAGCCCCAATATCTGCACAGTGCTTGGCACAAGGTTGATGCCAGTGTATTTTGAATGGAACTATTTATAGAGGGATGAATAATTGACTCTTCATCCAATCTTCACGTAAAATCTCAGAGGACATTTTCAAACGCCCCTTACAATTTGAGAAAGGGTTCTATTTAATACAATGAAACAAGATAGTTAGCAGTGGGTTTAATCCTAGGAATTGAATAACTGGCTGAGAAAAGATTTAGATAAGTAACTAATTATTAAGAACAAAGTTTGTATATTAGCTTCACCTAACTTTCATTGTTAAGATATGAAACTTGCTCTTTAGGACTTGGAGAAACCCATTAATTTATGTTTAGCTTTCACAATTGTGTTAGCTCTGTACATACAGCAGCAATATTTTCAGCATCTAAAATTTTCATTTCACAGATCCAGTTATACTTAATTAGATTCAAAAAAAATCTAATCCTCATTTGTGTTCAGTATACTGAATTTATATTATACATAT
>NW_012152174.1:6271913-6273349 GCF_000956105.1 Propithecus coquereli | reverse complement strand
TACATTTTATCAGGGATTTGCAAATTTAAACAATTGAGATACCACTGCACACCTAGTGAACTGGCTGGAATTTAAAAAAGTGACAACACCAAATGCTGGCAAGGATGTGGGGCAGCATGAACCCTCATTCATTGCTCATGGGAATACAAAATGGTACAGCTACTTTGAAAGACATTTTGGCAGTTTCTTACAAACTAAATATGGTCTTACCATATATTCCAGCAGTCATGCTCTTTGGTGTTTATTGAAATGAGTAGAAAACTTATGTCTATACAAAAACCTTAACATGAATATATATAGCAGCTTTTTTCATAATTGCCCAAACTGGGAAGCAACCAAGATATTCTTCAATAGGTGAGTGAATAAACAAATTGTGGTACTTTCATATAATGGAATATTATACCAAGATAAAAATGAGCTATAAGCCATGAAAATATACAGAAGAATATTAAAAGCACAATGCTAAAGAAAGAGCCCACTCTGAAAAAGCTCCATGCTATATGGTTCCAATCATACCATGTTTTGGAAAATGTACAACTATGGAAAGGGTAAAACGATCAGTGGTTGCCAGGGATTCAGTAGAAAGGGGGAGGGGCAAATAGGTGGAAGACAGGGGTTATTTAGGGCAGTGAAATTATTCTGTATGATCCAGTACTGATGGATGCATGTCATTATATACTTGCTAAAACTAAGAACTGCACAACACAAAGAGTGAACGCTAAAGTAAACTATGGACTTTAGTTAACAGTAAGCTATCAATATCGGTTCAATTGTAACAAGTGTAGCACACCAATACAAGATGTAATAATAACGGAAACTGTATGGGGATTGGGAGAGGAAGTATGAGAACTTTCTGTATTTTCCAATCAATTTTTCTGTAAACCTAAATTGCTGTAAATAATAAAGTCTATTAATTAAAAAAATGTGTTCCTGGTGAAAGCCTGAACACATTGTCTTCAACTCCTAATGCTGTCCATTTAGATAGAGTATCAAAGTACTAAGCCCTAAGCCAGAAGGAAGTAGAAGTGACCTTCTTGATTTTTGTGTACAGCATTGGATTTGCCAACTATCCCAATAATCCACCTGTAATTGAAGAAAGCTTGAGGTATTTAAAATACATATTTAAAAAGGCAGTAAATCTTTTGGGGACAGTATTATTAGGGAATTCAAAGAATAAAATTCTTATTATGTTTGAATGAATAACAATTATCTTACATAGTTTAATCTTTTTAAAGCTCATTTATATGGAAAATGAATCATAATAAGATGTCAAGCCCCAGGGAATACAATAGTTATCTCCTCTACACTTTGGGGTATTTTCTTACACTTCACTGCTTTCTACCTAGAAAGCTTGTTGGAAATGTTCCTCATATTTTAGAGAAAGTGCATTTTAAAAATTAATCTCCAAACTCCTCTAGGATATCAAAAAGTTACAA
>NW_012152174.1:6266542-6268533 GCF_000956105.1 Propithecus coquereli | reverse complement strand
TAGTAGGGTTTAATGAGCCACTCCGAAGAGATGTGATCGAACTTCCACTACAAACTTCAATCTCATTAAAACAGTGACACTGCACATCTATCAAACGTCTGATTCTGTGGGATCAAAGCCTGGTGCAGTAAAGGTACTGCAGCTTCCTCACTGTAACCTTTATTTATACCCTCCCTAGAAGAAATTTTCTGATTCAGTAACCATTACCATGTAGTCATTGATATCTTATTTAAAAAAAATAATACAGTGCCATTTTTGTTTCAGAGAAGCACTGGTAAAATATTCAGAAGCAGAGGATAAGTAATAAAAGGTTCATTTGGCTAGAAATATACTCATTATTGTCTGCTACCCTTGCCTTCTGACTGCTTGATGATCAGGGCCTCACTCCGGTGTTTTCCTTTGCCTCCTGCCTTTAGGGAATACTCCTGTATTGTAAAGTCAGAATCCAGTGGGTATATTCGTTAATATTTGCATGTTTCCAGTTACTTTTCCGATTCACTTGAATCATTCCGTATATATGTTTTTAAAGACGTTTAACAAGGCATTTATGACATTGAACACTGTACCCTGAAGCAGGTTGAATGAAGATAAAGACTGAAAAAAAACCAGTGTGATTCACAGGCCGTGTTTGGAAAATAAAGGTCTGTGGATATGGTTTTTAAGGTAATAAATTGAGGTGACTTATTCTACTGCTCCATTCAATTGTTACTTAATTGGGCAATTTCAATATTTCCTTTAAAACTCAGTAAACTGCAAAGAGTTGATTTCTGTAATGAGACGACGTAATATTCACAAGAGCCGTGCTATGTTATTTGTGCCTGATATGCATAATAACCAATACCAGAGGCACTCAGCCCCTCTCAGCAGTCATGGCTTAATGAGGTAGTTACCCACTCCTAACTCTAAGCGTTCCATTTTTCTGGTCTCATTCAATATCTGTAAGCATCTGTCAGAAATGCTAACAATTATATACAAGCACAGCAGCATGTTTGGGGAGTACATTGGTTTCCTAGGACTGCCGAAACAAAGCACCATAGTCTGGGTGGCAAAAACAACAGAAATGTATCCTTGCACAGTTCTGGCGATGGCGTCATCATGGCATCTTTCTATTGCCATGAAGTTAAACACTTCGGAAAACCTGAGTCACGAGTGAAAGAGAAAAATCACACTAAAAGCCAGATTACCTCCCACCATTTCTCTGGCTCCTCACCCGATGCACATTGTTTTCCAGAAGCTCAGACTTCCAACATGTGGCCCATTCCCAGCTGTGGGACACACTGTTCTATTCCTCCATCTGTATTCTCCTGAGCTCAGCAGCCCAATCAGACCAGTGTCATTCCAAAGATCCTTAAAAATATGATGATTACTTTTCTCATTTCATTAAAAATCAAAATTGGTAATTTTGCTTTACTCATAACCTGTGACAAAAAAGTAAATTTTAGGAAGTGGCTACTCCATTGCTATTAGGTAGAATTTTTATGGATATTGAGAAAGGTAAGAAAATAATATTTAACTCTCTCACACCCAAAATGAATATTTTAGCATAACAAGCTAGGATGATAATCCAGATTACTCCCGATTACCTGTATCTATGCAACTGTAAAATGAAGATGATAAATACTAGCTTAAGAAATTTTGAGATCTCTGCATGTATGTGCATATGTATTTGAGCAAAAGTTTTAAAGGTTTTAAATAACAATGACAATATTGAACTTTACTTGAGCCTTGCATTTCCAGAAAATAGCAACGGTAGAGAAATTTCTCCACCTTTTTTTTCTCAGAAATCTTCTTTGAGTTCTGAGAAATTGCATATTCTAAGATAAGACCTACCTGTATCCTTCCTAATGACTCCCTTCTTTTATAAATCCCATTTTTTCCTCCCTTTTTTCGAAGTGTTCCTAATTAATGAACATTCTTACTATTGCAATAGCTTGCATAAAATTGTCTCAATTATCTTGTGCATTATCTCTGACAGCAGCAAGTTTTTTTTT
>NW_012152174.1:6247964-6265562 GCF_000956105.1 Propithecus coquereli | reverse complement strand
TATATTTAAGCCAATGTTTTGATACATTTACATTGACAAGTCTTAAGTTTCATTAAAGCAAGACAAAACAAGGAACATTCTGCCAGTCAATTGCCCAGTACTGGCAGCTACCCTCACTTCGTTGAGCTAACGTTGCATTTCTTTGAGGACATTCTGCAGCACAGCCATATCATTGAGTTCATGCTTTGAATTTGTTTGGGATCAGTACATTCATTGATTAATTACCACAATAAATAAGCTTTGTAATTCTTATTACCAATTAACGGCTCTAAATGAGGACACTTTCTTCAAATAAGATAGACTTGCCCAAAGCAGTAAAATTCAAAGGAAGTTTGTTATTTAATCCCAAATGCATATTTTTCTGATTATTTTAATTATCTTCTTTGGTTATAAGTGAGAAAATAGAATTTCCTCTGCTTAGTCTTGTTCCACTGTCTCGGTTTGTAATGTAGCAGTGGGGTGTTCAAGTGTAGTGCTTTCCAAAATGTGCAATAACAAAAATTAGTCTGGCAATATGCTGCATGGAAGAAACATATGCTACACGGTCTACCAACATGTGGCGTAGACACATAGTGTTGAAACACTGCATGGTCTGTCCACAACTTGGAGACTCACAATGCACCTTCTTATATTAAAGGCTCTGATAAGTCTTGCAGTAAAAATGTTTAATTTTGCTTAGACATGCTTAATTTTATTTAATTATGATCAAATGAGTTTGTAATTCTACACTAATATATTAAAAGTTTCAAGTAGCAAACTAGATATATTAGCTAGCACACTTCTCAGATGTAATGGTTTTGCCAGGATTCAGAAAGCTGTAGTGGATCAGCCTGACAGCAGACCACCAAACAGTGACCATGACCTTTTCTGGCATAAGCTTGACTTTGGGAAGTGCTTTAAGGCTTCTTCTCGGTCCAACCACTGAGCTGGTCATTGCTGGTTTTCGTATAAAATCCACTTTCCTTCACACATCGCAATCCGATGGAGAAATGGTTCGTTTTTGTTGCATACAATAAAAGAAGATGACCCTTCAAAACAATGATGTTTTTGATTTTCAGTCAGCTCATGAGGCACCCACTTACCAACATTTTTCACCTTTCCAATTTGCTTCAAATGCTGAACTACCATAGAACGGTGGACCTTGAGTTCTTCGGAAACTTCTTGTGTAGTTATAAGAGGATTGGCTTCGATGATTGCTCTCAATTGGTTGTTGTCAACTTCTGATGGCTGGCCACTGTGCTCCTCATCTTCAAGGCTCTCGTCTCCTTTGCAAAACTTCTTGAACCACCACCACACTATACGTTCGTTAGCAGTTCCTGGGCCAAATGCGTTGATGTTGTGAGTTGGCTCTGGTCCTTTACAACCCATTTTGAACTCGAATAAGAAAATCACTCGAATTTACTTTTTGTCTAACATCATTTCCATAGTCTAAAATAAGTACAAAATAAACAGTAAGTAACAAGTCATTAGCAAAAAAACATAAAGAGAGAAATGCACATTACAATGATGTATAACATAACCCCATTTATTTAAGGATGTATTCCAATATCAAACGGCAAATTTCAACAACACTAAAACCACAATTACTTTTTCATCAACCTAAATATTTTAATCACTTGATGCAATTTTCAAAATAATTCTATGAGACTAGTATTAGTACTGTCATTAGTACTTTTGAGCTAGAATTCAATAAATCCAAGTTTAGGAAGTGTCGTAGACTCAAAGTCTGCTTAACATTTGAGCCAAAGTTTCTGTGATCTGGCTCCATCTTTCTCAATTGTACATTCAAGATACACTCAAGGATTGCTCTACACCCACCCTCCATAATTCTTCTGTTTAGGGTTGCTTCTTCAAAGAGAGGTTTTGTGCACTGCTACAAATGCCCTTTTATTCTTCTCGTTGTTTTCTCCGTCTCAGAAATAATCATTGGAATTTATATAAAAATCAATGTTATATCTGCTGAACTTGGCCTAATGTACATAAGCAGGGAATAGTTGTTAAGGAATTTGTTGACATCTATTTTAGTTTTGTTGTAAAGTATGTTCATCCGTTAACTTTAGTCAGATCCTGTTTCTGCCTTAAGAGTGCCTTTATGGCCATATTGACTGATGTGGATGCCCTGTTAGGAATAGAAGATGACTGATGCTTAGAAAAGTGTTTTCTGTCTTATTCACAATGAGAAATAACCACTCAGGCAAGAAAAACTACATTTGCACAAGTTTAAGTTCTTAGTCAACGTCTGAAATAAGATCCAATCCTGATAAATCCATTTGCTTGCTCTGCCTGTTTTCAGGTGGATCCTCCCTTCTCTTCCTCTGCACTATAAAAACTTTTTCTCATCACTGTTAATATTTATGCATTAAGGGTTTTTTTTGACATAGAGGGTATCAGAGAAGACCTCACTCTTCTTAGCTTTTCTAGTAGTGGTTTATCCTTTCAACTTTTCTGATGAACAATTGTTTTTTAGTACTTTATAAGGAAAAGGTAAAACCCAGCTCCTTTCAACAACGCTGTCTCATATTGTTCATTTTGGTTCTTTTCACACTCAGATGTTGAAAGATGCCCAGTTTTCTTGTTCCTGCTAATGTATTATAAAGACAGTCTTGGACGCTAAATCTTTACTCAAACTGTGGAAAAATGCCATGAGTAGCCTGAGAAGATACTGGGCAAAGCACTGAAAGGCCTGAGAAGTATTTGGTCTTAAATATAGAAATAGATAAAAGACTTATTCCTAGGAATGAGTGGCAGAGCTCAACCTCTGAGGGATAACTAGTTGTAAAGAAGTATTTTTGTATCAGAGTAAAAGATATTATTTTAGAAGAAGACAGGAAGGAGTAAGGTGTTGTTTGTTTATTCTTGAGCCCCAGAATGTATTAGTTCATGGATGATCAACAGACAATTCTAACCAGTCTGATTGTACCATGTAACAGATCTGTCAACCTGTGGGGATGAGCCGTTTGTGCGGATCCTCATTTCTACGATGTGTACTTGTGTCTTCCAGCTATCACTTTTCTTCATTCCACATTGTCCAGCCTACCTGCTTTTTCCCAGCAGATTTGATTTCCTATTTGTTTTTCAGATATCTTTGTATTACCTGGTATCACAGCCCCAGTTATATCCTATAGGACAGACCCAAGGAATATCGTCTTTCCGTGCTCACTCCTCTGTCGCCTGTGGCGTGGGCTCCACTCTCTCCCTTAAAATATTCTGCGTACTTTTCCCCTTGTGTTTTGCCTATTTTAAAGGGTAATCTAGATGACCCATAGTAACCATTTTCTCCTTCTATGCCCTTTTCTGTTTCTCCTTTAGTTGACTTTACAACTACCGAACACCTCATTTTTCAGTCCGGCTTTACTTTCTTTTGATGTCATAAATTTGAAGCCAAGCTGTTTTGCCAGATACTTGGTAAGCATTTTTATCTTTAAATTCTGCCAGGCTTCCTTTGGTTTTTAAAAGTTGTCTTATATTATTTCTTTTTTTATTAGCCTTTATTTTTATAGTAGTTTTAAGTTTATAGAAAAATTGTACAGAAAATGCAGAAAATGTCCACATACCTCTTCTTTCCCCTCCCCCTCCTCCATGGTTTCAGGTATTAACATCTCCCATTAGTGTGGTACATTTGCTACAATTGATGAACCTATATCAATACAGTATTATTAACTAAAGTTCATAGTTTACATAGGGTATATTTTTTGCATTGCACGGTTCTGTGGATTTTGAAAAATGCATAATGTCCTGTATCCACCATTACTATGTTATACAAGTTTCACTGCCCTAAAATTGTTCTGTAATCTACCTATTCATTCCTGCTCCCTTCCTGTGAAACTTCAGAAATCACAGACTCTTTTACTGTCTCCATAGATTTTCCTTCTCCAGAATGTCATATAGCTGAAATCATACATTCTGTTATCTTTTCCGGATCACCTTCTTTCCCTTAGTAATATGTATTTAAAATCCCTCCACATCTTTTTGTAGCATGATAGTTCATTCACTGAATAATACTTCTAGGGTGGATATACCATCTTATGTTATTTATTTGCTGACATTTTTCTGTTCCATTTGGCCATTCCCATATCTTAGATTCCCTAATGTGTGATTTCTTAGGCCTATCTGCCTAATATCTTTCCCATCATATTCATCCTTTTGGTCTTTTTTTCTGAATTTTAGGAGGTATCATGACTTCACTTATAACTGAAGCATTTTTTTTTCAATTTGTCATTAATTTCTGCCATTGTCTATTTTAATCAGCATAATGCTTTTCATTGCCATGAATTATTTCAGGATTCCAGTGACTTCAGTCTGTCTAGATGTCTCCATTCTACATCAAGTAACTCTCATCACTCATTGTTATTACTTAAATGGCTTCCTAACTTGTCTCCTTTCATATCCTCTTAGACTTTGCCAACCTATACCCCAGAGATTTGCCAGAATAATATTCTATGAACAAATCTAATTGTGTCATTTATTTGCTTATGATTCTTTGGTTGTTTTCTATTATTTTATTTTTGGATTTTTAAAATTGATATGTCATAGTTGTACTTATTTTAGGGATACATGTGATATTTTGGTACATGTATATGATGTGTAGTTGGGATACCTATTCTTCCAAACATTAATTGGGACATCTATTCCCCCAAACAGTAATATTTTCCTTGATTGGGGAACACCAAAATTCTCTTTTAGCTATTTAGAAATATACCAATAAATTATTGTTAAGCATAATTTTCCTACTGAACTAGTGAATATTATAAATTATTCCTTCAATCTATTTTTGTACCCATTAACCAACTTCTCTTCATCTCCCTTTCCACTTCCCTTCCCAGCCTTGAGTAACCACCATTCTACTCTCTACTTCCATGAGGTCTACTTTTTTTGGTCCCAGTATGAATAAGAACATGTGATATTTATCTCACTGTGCCCGACTTATTTCATTTAACATAATGAACTTGAGTTCCATCCATGCTGCTGTGAATGACAGGATTTCATTTTTTTATGGCTCAATAATATGCCTTTGTGTATATGTATCAAATTTTTTTTATCCATTCATCCACTGACAGGCACTTAAGTTGATTCCATATCTTGGCTATTGTGAATAGTGCTACAATAAACATGGAAGAGGGGCTATCTCTTTGATATACTGATTTTTTTTTCTTTTGAATATATACTCAGCAGTGGGACTGCTGAAACATATGGTAATTCTATTTTTAGTCTTTTGACAAATGCACACACTGTTTTCCAAATGGCTGTACTACTTTACATTCCCACAAATTGTACTAGCATGCCACTTTCTCTGCATCCTCACCAGCATTTTTTATTTTTTGACTTTTTGATAATAGCCATTCTAGCTGGAGTGAAATGATATCTCATTGTGGTCTTGATTTGCATTTCCCTGATGATTAGTGGTATTGGACATTTTTTTCATATACCTGTTGGCCATTTGTATGTCTTCTTTTGAGAAATGTCTATTTAGGTCTTTTACCCATTTTAAAAATCAGATAAAATCACATTATTTTTTTTTCTATTGAGTTGTTTGAGTTTGTTATATGTTCTGGATATTTACCTGAAACTACAGTAAATATATGTTTTTCTCTTCAGCTTTCATCTGGATTGGAAACATTCACTATACAAATTCAGAGACATGGCAGACAGAGAGTGAGTAGAATGAAAGCTGTAATTGATAGTTTGTAAATATTTTTTTTCTCTTCTGTAGGTTGTTTCTTCACTTTGTTAATTGTTTTTTTTTTCAGTACAGAAGCTTTTTTATCTCGATTTGATCCTATTTGTCCAATTTTGCTTTTGTTATCTGTGTTTTTGAGGTCTTAACCAAGAAGTTTTGCCTAGACCAATGTCATGTAGCATTTCCCCAATGTTTTCTTTTAGTAATTTTGTAGTTTCACATCTTGCATTTAATTCTTTAATGCATTTTCATTTGATTTTTGTAAACTGTGAGAGACAAGGGTCTAGTTTCATTCTTCTGCATATGGATATCCAGTTTTCCTGGCACCATTTATTGAGGAGACTGTCCTTTCCCCACTGTATGTTCTTGGCAACTTTGTCAAAAATGGATTTGCCATAAGTGTGTGGATTTATTTCTCCATTCTGTTCCTTTGCTCTGTTTTCCATTACTTTTAGGATAAAATTCAAAATCTTCAGCATACTTCTTGGCCCAGGATGAACTAGTCTTTGCTTCGCTCTCCAGCATAATCTCATATCTTTCTCTCTCACCCTCTTCTCCTGGCCTCCAGGCCTCTTGCTTCTTTAAACATATTATTAATTTTTCTTATTTTCAACGTCAATGCTTACCATTTGATTTTTCCTCTACCTGCTCCATGCTTTCCCCAAGTCTTGGCCTACCTAATTCTGACCCATGTTTTCCTTCTTGGTTTAAATGTCGCTTCCTCAGGGAAGCCTTCCATGATTCCACAGCTTAGGTTGACAGCCTTCTGTCCCCCGTGCTCCTATGGCACAGTTCACCTCCATAGCACTATGGACACTTACAATTCTAGTTAATTGTGGTTAGGTGGACAGCTTATCATTTAAACGCAGACATTGTTAAGGGCAGGGAGTATGTCTTTGTCATTCCCGACAGTGTTATTAGAGCTCAGCTCAGTGCCTTCAACAAGACAGCTGAATGATAAATACGTGTTCAGTGAATTGTTTCCCTCATCTCTTTCCCTTTTTGCATAGGACAATTCTGGTTTTATAGATGCAATATCTCAAAATCTTGTTAAAAATACAAATTAAACACTTGAAAATGTCTTTCTCTTCTTTGCACTACTCTACGTCAGAGGATGTATTTGGTCTGCTTTCTTGGAACATATTGTATTATCTTTTTAGAGATATGGTGATGTTTTTTCCTATTTACCGGCAAGTATTAATCTCATTGATAAGGATGAATAAATTGGAATAGAAATAAGGTTCCTTTGGGATTGGTGAGGATATCTATCTGAAATTACAGTAAATCTATTATTTTCTCTTCAGCATTCATCTGGATTAAAAACATTCACTACGTAAATTTAGAGATATAGCAGCGTGAGAGTGAGGAGAAAATGAGAGCTGGAATTGGAAAGTTTGCCTCTGCAATGAAGAGTTTGCTTCTTGTTTCCCCAAACCATCAGGAGTTCTCTTTTGGGTCTAACACAGCTGCTCTTGTCAAAAGCCAGTCCCTGCAGGTTCCCTTTTATAATCAGACCAGGGGGCTTTCTGCTCAGTGTGGCTTCAACTAATAGAGCCCATCCTGCAAGGATCAATGGGTTTGAAATGAGTCCCCTGATTGTCCCACAGCTGGACTCACCTCTAAACCCACCCTATTTGTTAAAGATTGGGCAAGGTTCCACCAGTGTTGCCTTTCGTTATTTCTTATGCATACGGCTCATAGGCAAACAAGGGGCATCTGTTTTTTCTTGAATCTCATGTTCCCTAGATTTAGCTGAAATTCCTGATTCTTTATGGCATGGACCCAATTTTTCTTTTGTTGTGCATGTTTCTCCCTAATTTGGTTCTTTTAAAACCAAAGAAGTTTTAGAGAGAAGGAATTGCTCCGAAAGCAAGTAGTGTTCATTTCTGTTTTTTCCTCTCTTACATTCATTTAAAATATGATTTACTTGCGTGTTTATAGGTAGTTATAATACACAAAAGCTTTAGTATTCATTTATCCCCAAAAACATGAGAAGGGGAGGTTGAGGCAGAAGAGGTGCTTGAAATGATGTAGGCCTTTTTGAGACTGGCAACCCTCATCATACAGGCAGGAGAGAGGAAGGCCTAAGGGCAGGTGGTTATCGGCTGAGCTGATACAGTAGGCGGGGCCTTACGTGAGGAGTGGTGTCCTGTGTCTTAATTCCACTTCTCTCTATTTATTTGCTGTAGTATATTCCTGCATCTTCTTTCTGTCAAGGACTTTGAAGGATTACTGACATCATCCTCTGTTAATACAAATTTATGAGGTTCCCCTCTTCTACTAGCTTCTACTTCTGTTGGAAGTGGAACAGTTATTGGGGTTTACCCAGTAATAGAGACAAACACACACCTTGAGCACCTGAGAAACATTTGTACACTATTGATTTCCTTTTGCAGATTAAGCGTAGCTTGCCTTGTAGCTTACATTCTCGTGTGATGGAGGAGCCATTTGATAAGTGAGCTTAAGATTTACGGACGCTGCCAAAGAACACAATATGCAATATGATCATTTACTTAATACCTCAAATAGTGGCAATTTGAATCAGTAGATCTTGCTCCTTTCTTTATTTCAAAAGTATAATTTAATTTAAGCAGCTTTAAAGATTTATATTAAGTCATACCCATATTGCTTTTGGATTAATTATCACTTCTCCTGAAATTCATAATTGTCTATAAGAAAATGGATTGCTCCCTATTTAAGAGAAAACAAAGGAAATATTAACTTGCTTTTGAGCAAATGTTCTTTACCAAAATAAATCTATAAATGTGTCGAGACTTGACTGAAATAATTTTATCTTTAATTTTTTTCACTATTTCAATTGTAAATGCTGTTAATTTTTGATAAACATAATTTTATGGGAATCTATTAATATTTTGTGAAATATTCTACCACAATAAAAATACTAAATGTGACACTACTACAGTAGTAGCATTTGTTTGACATTCCACAAGGAAATAAATGACAACTTAAAAGAAATATTTTCATGTCTCATCTGATTATTTAACACCTGGCAATGAACTGATGAGATTATGAAAGGATACAAATACTTTTGATTTATCACCTGAAGCTTAATAATTGAGACTTGAAAGAAAAAGAAAGAACAAATTGCCTTTTCCTCTTTTTCTTTTGCTTTTCATTTGTGTCATAGACACTTGCACAATCTGGGGACACAAACTAAGGGACTTATTTTCTAGTCATTACCAATGTGAATATGTAGATTTGGAAAACTCTCACTAGAAAGTATGTTCCAGTAAGGTTTAGGCCATTCCATTCCCAAACTAGCAATTATTTAGTTGTCTCTGTATGTTTGGCATTATTCTAGGTACTTTACCAGGTTTCAAGAATACAACAGCATGGAATGTTCCATAGTATTTACATGACATCATAAGGTTTTTTTTTTTTTACATACTTTATACTGTCTTTTTAAAGAGAAAGTAGAGAATCACTCTTTAAAGGTGCAAATGAGAAATAAAATAGTTCAACTGGTGTCATCACTGTCAATCATCTTGGGTATAAGATGATCATTTGCAGAGAGAAGAACAGCAAGGAGGTCTTCTCCAAAGTAATTATTCACAAACAATGGGCTTCTGGAATTTTTATTTGGTCTTTTGAAACAGATCAACCTCAAGAGAAAACCTCACCATCTGTTATGGACTGAGTATTTGTGTTCTCCCAAAATTCATATGTTGAAGCACTAACTTTCAAGGTGATGATATTTGGAAGTGGGGCCTTTGGGAAGTAATTAGGTCTAGATGAGATCATGAGGGTGGGATTCTCATGATGGAATTAGAGTCCTTATAGGAAGAGGATGAGAGACCAGAGCTGCTTGCTCGTGCGTGTGCTCTCTCTCTTTCTCTCCTCTCTCTCTCTCTGCCATGTACAGATACAGAGAGATGGTATCTGTCTGCCAGCCAGGAACAGAGCCCTCACCAAGAACCATGGTGGCACCTCAGCCTCAGACTTCCAGCCTCTAGGACTGTGAGAAATAAATGTATGTTGTAATCCACTCAATCTATGCTATTTTTTTTGCAGCAGCCTGGACTAAGATGCCATCAATGGTTGAGAAATTAGTGTCGTAGTACCTAGATTCTTATTTAATATTATCCTAAATGTAAAATAAAGAAATATTAATTTTAAAAAAAACCTGTGACTGATGCCTGCCCTCTAGAATTATGAAACGTTCATTCCTTGATCCACAAGATGGAACATTTTATATATTTGAGAGTCTGACATGGCAATCTCCTTGATCTTTGGTCAAAAATTCTCCTGATCACATAACACTATCATGAAAATGTAAATTTTATGCTCAACCTAATTCTTTTTGTTTCTCAGCTAAGGCAGAGAAACAATTAAACTCGCCCAACAAATAGCTAGCTTCAGGCACCTGTGTCTGTGCCTAGATATTTTTCTTTCCACCTGGGAATCCTTGTCTAGTAGTTTCTTTCTTGTTATAGCAGAAAGAATCCTTGTGAAGTGCCATTGTACCCAGGTCACATACGCACTTGGCCCAAACTTTACTCTTAATCAATTGTGTTAGCCATTTTATGGTTTTTATCTAATTGTTTATTCGTGGGCTGAGCTAATACTTCACAGCAAGGCAAATTTTTATGGCTGTGTATATAATTTCTGAACAAATAGGGTGTATAATGGAAATGAAAGTGCTGACGATGTACTTTCTATAATGGCATGAGTGGACTCAGTATTACAGAGTACACTTTTATTGCATCCTTCCACCGGGCCATTTATATGAAGCATGGATTGAAATACAATTTAGAAGTGAGATGTTGGTACTTGAACCCAATAGATAGAATATGAAAACCATCCAACAAGTAAACAGACAAATGTAAATGATCCAGAAATAGAAAACAACTAACTGACCGATGCCTCTAATAATTTAAACATAGCTTTTGAATGTTTGTGTCTAAATTAGCCTTTTTGTGTAAGGAAAAGTATTTTTTCTTAGTTCAGATTCAAATCACTTTTGACTTTAAAAATTAAGATAGTGGAAATTCAGTTGCTTTGCCTGAATTAAAGAAAAAACATTCAAAATGGTTTTTTTAAATAAAGATCCATATGTCTCTGTGTTTGTAGGAGTAATATTTCATAGGAACCTAAATTTAGGAAATATTATTGATCCTATTCATCCTTTCTATAATTTAACCTGACTATTTTTTTCTTTTTCTTAATAAAGAGAAAAATAGGAAAGTAAAAGAAGCAAGAGAATAGAAAAATGAATAAGGTCATTTCTCTTTTTGATAGTATTTACTAAATATGGTCAAAGTGATCTCACCAGATTCCAGGCATTGGGTGACTAATTAGGAGGGTTGATTCTGAAATCCTACATACTGATAAATTTAGCAGATCTTTTAACAGATTGTATTCTAGAAGGAAAAGGAGGAGTTCGGTTAGCAGTTGTGTATCTTCATCTTATTTAATGTCTTCTTTTTCATCACCTCTTTTTCCCTTATCATTCCTGAATCCACTACTACCTCAAACTCACTGATTACAAAAATAAGAATTAGTTGAGGAGATAAGAGTAGTCTGAAAATATCAGAAATATTTACTTAATGAATGCGAAATGTAGTGTGCGGCTCCCTAAAGGACCTTAATGTGTGAATTCAGTGTTTAGGGGCATTAGCTTCTACTAGAATTTTAAGAGTTTTAAGTAGTATAATTTTTTGGTTGTAACCATTATTCCTCATTTTTAATCCTTCTTTCACACTAAATTTATTTATTTCTGTCCCACAGGGCCTCAAGTGCTTTCTTGCTACTTTCAGTTTATCTGAATTATCTCATTCTGTATAGTCTATTCACCGCCCCACCCATCCCTTATGTTTTCTCTCCTTCCTCTTTATCTAATCAAAATTTCCAAGAAATAATAATATCTCAGCTAAATGCTTCCCTGATTAATATGGTTTATACTAAGTTATGATTAACAAGGAGCAAATTCCCACAAAAACTTTTTTTGCATTATGAAAAAGTATATTGTTTTTCCATATGATTCTTGAAATGAAAAAATATTTCAACAGAGAACTTTTCATATTCTTGCTCTATGCTAACCACCTCATCATTTAGGCACACTCATTCATTCCATTTAGTCAATATCTTTAGCTTAGGTGGAATACTGGAAAGAGCATAGACTTTGGAACTCAGACCCAGCCTCAAATATCAGCTCTCCCATCAATTAACTCAGTGACCTTGAACTGATTAGCGAATCTTGATAAGCTTTTGAGCCCTGTGAAAAAAGTTTGTAATACCTCTGTCCTGAAAGTGATACGAGATGGCATATATAAAACACCTATAAAAATACCTTGCACCTTGCAGGCACTTGATAAATATGGTACCTATTAAGCAATGATTTGAGTTTAATGGAATCATAAAATGCTGAGGTAGGAACATAAGAGATAATTGAATACATTTTCCATATTTACAAATGAGAAAGCTGAGACTCAGAGAAGTCAAGTGTCCTACCAAAGGTTATTAAATAATTAGAAATGGGGTTAGAATTTAGGGCTGATTTGTGATATAATTAATGTTCTTTACATTATTTTATACACCTGCCCCTCAAGGCCTTCCATAGTTCTTAATTTTACTGGCCTTTTACTGTGCCTATCCACCCACACAGTAAGACAAATCACCATTTCCTCCCCCACCTTTGTTTTTTAGGAAAAAATATATTCTTGTACTTTAATGTTATTATCTAATAATCGTGGCCTGTGAAAGTGAGTGGCCTGTTGCTCACAGGGTACCTTCTTCTCCCTTCTGCGTTTCTCTCAGTAAGTAGTTTCCTTGTTTCTACTTTAGATCTGCCACATTTGATTCTCTTTCTGCAATATTAATTTTCCCACAGACAATTGGGTCCTAATTCTGCCTCTAATATCCTCTAACACTAGACTCAGTTGAAATGACCCTCTTTCTCTAGAATATTATATTTTCTAAATATTTCCTAGTCCAGGATTTAACACATACATAGGCATTTCATGATAATGTGAAATTATTTCCATTGTACCTTAAAATGACTAAACAATATATTAAAGATTTCATTCATTCTCACAGAAAGACACTGACTTTCAAATTTTTTTACCTGACTGCAAAACAGGGATGGGGAACACGAGGGAGGCAAGGAAGTCTTCATTGCCTGGCAAAAAGGAAATATTTAGGTCAAACAGTCGAATTTAATACTGCTTAGTATTAATTATACTATTATTATTAATATTATCATATTATTAATACAATAATATCAATAATATAACTATTGCATATTGTATTAATAAGAATTATATTATTAAACAGTTAGTCAACTGATCTTTGACAAAGGGTCAAAGGCAATACAATGTGCAAAGATAGGCTTTGCAACAAATGCTTCTGGAACAACCGAATATTAACATGAAAAATAATAATGATAATAATTATCTAGACACATACCTCACACCTTTCTCAAAAATTAACTCAAAATAGATCACAGACTTAAATCAAAATATAAATTCTAAAACTGCTAGAAGATAAGGCAGAAGAAAATGTAGATGACTTCAGTTTGGCAATGATATTTTAGGTATGACAACAAAGGTATGATAAATGAAAAAAAATTGATAAGCTGGACTTCATAAAATTAAAAATTTCTGCTCTTTGAGACTGTTGAGAAGGACAAGAAAATACACAGACCAGGAGAAAATATTTTCAAAAGACATATCTGGCAAAGAAAAGACTGTTATCTAAAATACACAAAGAACTCTTAATACTCAACAATAAGAAAACAACATGATTTAAAAAAATGGGCCAGCTTTTCTAGCTGAGACACGTGGTCACCTCTTTGCTGTGACTTGGTAACTGGAGCTGCCATACAAACGGACAAACTCCACAACAGGAAGGGCCGAGTAGAGAATGAAGGAGGCTGTTTTCCCAGCTGGGCCCTGCAGCCTCCTTTTCGCTGTGACTTGGTAACTGGTGCCTCCTTCCAAGAAACAGTCCCCCACCGTTGGTTGTGTGGAGGAACAAGGGAAGCTGTTCTCTGGGCGGTGACGCCACAGGAGTGGTGGATGGCCTTTGGCTGTGATCAGACTACTGATATTGCCTGCCAAAGGGACTGACCCCACATCTGCTGGGGAGGAGTAGCGAGACAGGCTGCTTTCTGGTTTGGGTCCCTCAGGGACCTTAGGCAGGGCTTCTCTAGCAGCTCTGAAGTGTGTACTTCTTACTAACTAGACAACCCTGCCCTTGAAGTAGTGGAATAACAAGGCTAGCGTGAGCTTAGATGTCTGGTAGCCCCAGGAAGTGCCTTTCCTCCAGTCTGGTGGGTTATCTCCCCCACTAGTGGGGCAAAAACCACCCTCGGAGGAGGAAAGAAATGAGAGAAGATGTTTTCCTGGCCAGGCCTTGCGACAGTCTCAGCCAACGCCCCTCCCACAACCCTCCAGGACAGATTCTGCCCCTGAAAGAAGGGAGAAAGGAGAAAAAACACTTTCCCCATAGGACTAGCCTGAATCTGTATGACCTTGGATCTAAGCAAAAGGGGACAGTTTGTTGATGTGGTACAGCTGATCGGTTCTGATCATCTGATAAGACCTTAACACAAAAGCTTGTCCTTGGTGCCCAGGCTGTTGTCATCTTAGGGGCTTGTGGTCGGGGAAGGAAAATCTCGACCAGAGTCCTTAGTAATTGCACTGATTGACACACCCATCGGGAGTTGCTCCACAAGAGTGCCCAATGAGCCCTGAATAACATATTATCAGCTCTCTCCTAGCTACAGATCAACTTCTGAAGTATACTATCTTAGGCACACTGATTCCTGCAGCTCTTCTCACCACATCTAAAGTGGTAAGAAGGCTCAAGTATCCCTTGGGAGTGGCAAAACATTCCCCAAAGACTCAGACTCTTGTATGTCCCATTTAAGGGTTTAGACCTCAGTACAAAGGTTCTGGAATACCTTGATAACTGACTCTTCTGTGCAAAATACAAGCAACAAAAGAGAGAGTAACCTCATAGCTCAACTCAGTGCCTTCCACCTCAACCAAGTAGTCGATAGCGGAGTCGCACACACAAAAGTGACCCAACTCCTGGGACTCTAAGCAAGGGAAAGAAACTCACTACTCTCTGTAAACAGAAGTTGAAGACAAAAGGCCAGAGATAACCCAACAGGCTAAAACCCCACTAAGACAGCACATGATCAGAGCACATTTCTCCAGCTCTGCCAAGGAACATCCCTTTGGAGTCCCAAAATTAAGTCCATAAACCAATCTCAGCTCCTCCAGTCCCTGACAAAGTAGCCTGATGAGAAAGAATCTGTGAAAGAACACAGGAAACATGAAAGATCAGAGGGAAAAGTCACCTCCAAAGGAAAATATTTGATCTCCATCAATTGATACCAACATACATGATATGATTAAACTGACAGAGGAAGAATTCCGATTATGGGTTGTAAGGAAACTCAGTGGAATTGAAGAGAAAATAGAATCCCAACGAAAAGAAACCACAAGAACAATCCAGGAAATGAATGAAAAATTCTCCAAAGAAATTGAAATACTACAGAAAAACAACAGAAATCTTGTCAATAAAGGAGGAATTCAAGGAACTTCAAAACACAGTGGAAAGACTCGAGAACAGAATGGATCATGCAGAGGAAAGAATCTCAGAGCTTGAAGATAATGTCTACCTGCTGAACAAATCAGATGAAGAAAAATAACTCAGAAACAAGAGACAAGACTAAAACTTACAAGAAATGTGGGATTATGTAAAGAAACAGAATCTTAGGATCATAGCTCTTCCAGAGAGAGAGAAGAAGAAGATGCTCGAGGGCTGGAAAATTTATTTCATGGAATACTGGAGGAAAATATGCCAGGCCTGGCCAGGAATCTTTATATCCAGATACAAGAAGCACACAGAACTCCTGGGAGACTTAATATGAAAGGCAATCACCACATCACGTAGTTATTAGACTGACCAAAGTAAACACAAAAGAAGCAATTCTTCAAGGGGTGAGATGAAAGCAACAAATAACCTATAAAGGAAAGCTGATCACACTAACTGCTGATTTCTCAACTGAAACCTTATAAGCCAGAAGGGACTGGGTCCCTATCCTTAATCTACTAAAACAGAGTAATGCCCAACCAAGAATTCTTTATCCGGCAAAATTAAGTTTCATCTATGAGGGAGTAATAAAGTCTTTCCCAGACAAGCAATCACTGATGGATTTCGCAAAGACAAGACCAGCCCTACAGGAAGTACACAGACCTGCATTATACACTGAACAGCATAATAGACACTTTTCAAAGTAAAATCATTCAAGAGTTAAAGCCTAGAATGTGGACTTCCTTGTTTTGCCCAAGGAGCAAAACAAAACAACAGGATTTCACCCAACAATATGAATGGAAATCTACCACAAATCTCAATCCTCTCAATAAATGTGAATGGACTGAACTGTCCTCTGAAGAGATACAGACTGGCAGAGTGGATAAAAATCCATAAGCCTAGTATCTGCTGTCTGCAGGAAACACATCTAATCCACAAAAATGCCTTCAGACTAAAGGTCAAGGGATGCAAAACTATCATCCAGGCAAATGGAAGTCAAAAGAAAGCAGGGGTAGCTATACTAGTTTCAGATAACATAAGCTTTAAAATAGCAAAAGTAAAAAAAGGACAAAGATGGCCACTATATGCTGGTGAGAGGGAAGATCCAACAAGAAGAGTTTACAATCCTTAATATCTATGCACCCAATACACGAGCGCCCAGTTACATAAAGCAAACCTTGTCTGGTCAAAATAGCATGATAAACAATAATACCATAGTAACAGGGGACTTCAACACTCCACTGAATGAACTGGACAGATCTTCCAAACAGAAAATAAGCAAAGAAACAGTTGACTTAAACAGAGCTGTTGAACAAAAGGGTCTGACAGATCTCTACAGAACATTCCACCCAAATAAAGCTGAATTTACATTCTTCTCATCAGCCCACGGAAATTTCTCCAAAATTGATCACATACTAGGCCACAAATCAGACCTCAACAAATTCAGAAAAATAGAAATTATACTGTGTACTTTCTCGGATCATAGTGGTATAAAATTAGAGTTCAATTCCAACAGAAATACCCGCCTCCTCACAAAGTCATGAAAATTAAACAATCTATTGTTGACTAACTACTGGGTCAAGGAGGAAATATAGAGGGAAATCAAGAACTTCTTCGAACTAAATGATAACAGAGAAACAAGCTATCAGAACCTGTGGGATAGAGCAAAAGCATTCCTGAGAGGAACACTAATAGCAATAAATGCTCATATTCAAAAAACAGAAAGTTTAGAAATCAATAACCTAATAAATAGAATCAAGAACTTGGAAAAGGAAGTGCAAACCAGTCCCAATCCAAGTAGAAGAAAAGAAATAACTAAGATCAAAACACAACTAAATGAAATTGAGAACAAGAGAACTATACAGAAGATCAACAAAACCAAAAGCTGGTTTTTCGAAAAGATAAACAAAATTCACACTCCTCTTGCTAGATTGACTAGAATCCAAAGGGAAAGGTCTCTAATAAACTCAATCAAAAATGAAAAAGTAGAGGTCACAACAGACACCACAGAAATACAAAACAGTATTTTTGATTACTATAAAAACCTATATGCCCCAAAACTATATAACAAGGAGGAAATGGACAAATTCCTGATAACATACAACCTCCCTAAGTTCACCCACGAGGAAACAGAATATCTGAATAGACCAATCTCAAGCTCAGAAATTGGAGCAGCAATTAAAAACCTCAAAAAACGGAAAAGTCCCGGACTAGATGGCTACACTTCAGCGTTTTACCAAACATTCAAAGAACTCACATCTATACTACAGAAATTATTCTACAATATCGAGAAAGATGGTATCCTTCCTAACTCATTCTACGAAGCCAATATCACCTTGATACCAAAGCCAGGAAAG
>NW_012152174.1:6236131-6238464 GCF_000956105.1 Propithecus coquereli | reverse complement strand
TTTTTTTTTTTCCAAAATATTAAGGGGCTACAAATGTTTTGGGTTACGTGGATCATTTTCATAATGCTTGAGTACCGACTATAGGTGTGCCCATCACCCAAATAGTATTCATTGTACCCATTAGGTAGGTTTTTATCACTTTCCTTCTTCCCCCCCACCCCCTGGTTGATTTCCACTGAGTTTTATTTCCCTCTGTGCATGTGTGCTCATCAGTTACTTCCAATTTAATAGTGAGTACATATGGTGTTTGTTTCTCCATTCTTAAGATAATTCACTCAGGAGAATTGTCTGCAGTTCCATCCAGATTGTTGCAGTAGGTAATAATTCATTTTTTATGGCTGAGTATACTCCATGATATACAGATACCACATTTTATTAATCTATTCATGAATTGATGGGCATTTGTGTCAATTCCATATCTTTGCAATTATAAATTGTGCTGCAATAAACGTTTGAGTGCAGGTGTCTTTTTGAGGAAAAGTCTTCTATTCTTTGAGTAGATACACAATCATGGGATTGGTGGATCAAATGGTAGGTCTACTTTTGTTCTTTGAGGAATATCCATAATGCTTTCCATAGAGGTTGTACTAATTTGCAGTCCCTTCAACAGGGTAGAAGCATTCCTTTCTCTCTGCATCCATGCCAGCATCTGTTTTTGGACTTTTTAATAAAAGCCATTTTAACAGGGGTATGGTGATATCTCATTGTTGTTTTAATTTACATTTTCCTGATGATTAGTGACATTAAAAAGTTTTTAATATGTTTCTTGGCCATTTGTCTTTCTTATTTTGAGAAGCTTCTGTTCGTGTCTTTTGCCCACTTTTTAATAGGGTTGTTCGTTGTTTTCTTGCTGATGTGCTAGAGTTCTTTATAAATTCTGGATATCGA
Source organism: Propithecus coquereli (assembly GCF_000956105.1). Lineage (NCBI taxonomy): Eukaryota > Metazoa > Chordata > Mammalia > Primates > Indriidae > Propithecus > Propithecus coquereli. The sequence goes on along the minus strand of NW_012152174.1, from coordinate 6,237,576 downwards.
TCCTTTATGAAATGTGTAGCTTCAAATATTTTCTCCCATTCCATAGGTTGTTTATTTGCTCTGTTGATTGTTTCCTTAGCTGGACAGAAGCTTTTTAGTTTAATCAAATCCAATTTATTAGTTTTTGTTGTTACCCTGATTGCCATTGGGGTCTTAGTCATAAATTCTTTGCCTAGGCAGATATCTGGAAGAATTTTTCTTACATTTTCTGCTAGAATTCTTATGGAATTTATCTCAGAATTATAAAAGCTACATATGACAAACCCACAGCCAGCATCATACAGAATGGAGAGAAGTTGAAAGCATTCCCCCTAAGAACTGGAACAAGGATGACTACTGTCACCATTCTATTCAACCTCATGGTGGAAGTCCTAGCCAGAGCAATCAGGCAAGAGAAAGAAATAAAAGATATCAAAGTCATGAAAGAGGATGTCAAACTATCACTCTTTGCTGATGATATGATCTTGCATCTAGAAAACCCCAAACATTTCACCAAGAGTCTGCTGGAATTGATAAATAAATTCAGCAAAATCTCAGGATACAAAATCAATGTACACAAATTAGTGGCATTTCTATATATGAATAACAGTCAAGCCAAGAGTCAAATCAAAGACTCAATATCATTCATGATAGCTACAAGAAAATAAAATACCTAGGAATATACTTAACCAAGGAGGCGACAGATCTCTACAAGAGAACTACAAAACACTGAGGAAAGAAATTACAGAGGATACAAACAAAAAACATATCATTCGCATGGATAGGCCAAATCAACATTGTTAAATATCCATTCTACCCAAAGTGATTTACAAATTCAATGCAATTCTCATCAAATTACCAATGTCATACTTCACAGATCTAAAAATAATAATTCTACACTTCATTTGGAACCAGAAAAGAGCCCAAATAGCCAAAGCAATCTTAAGCACAGAGAACAAATCTGGAGGCATTACATTACCAGACTTCAAACTGTACTACAAGGCTATAGTAACCAAACCAGCATGGTGTTGGTACAAAAATAGAGACATAGACCAATGGAATGGAACAGAGAACCAAGACATAAGACCATCTATCTATAGCCACTGATCTTGGACAAAGCATACAATGACATATACTGGGCCAAAGAGGCCCTATTCAATAAATGGTGCTGACAAAATTGAATAGCGTATGTAGAATGAAACAGGACCCCTACTTCTCACTGCTCACAAAAATTAATTCAAGATGGATAAAAGACTTAAATCTAAATATGATAACTTTGCTTTTTCTTCTTTCTATACTTTTAATCTTTTTTGAAAATCTTATTCCATTAGATGGGTGTTCTACTAACTCAATGTTGATTAGACATAGACATAATAGATTTCCTTTTTTATTTCTTCTCTTAAATAGTACACTTCCTATGTCTCCTTATTTTGTATCATAGTTTCTATAGGTTTGAGTTAGTGCTT
>NW_012152174.1:6215389-6235969 GCF_000956105.1 Propithecus coquereli | reverse complement strand
TTGATTAATGTGTTTATATATTCTGAAATTATATGAATAATATAAGACACTTGAATTTATATTCGTGCATAAAATCAGCCAATGCTTTTCCTGGCTTAAATTGTTCCTGTTTTGTTTATTAACAATAGCATGTTAGTTCATATATTTTGTTTTTCTGTATTTTGGATCTTTGTTTTTTTGTAGATTTAGTAGAAATCACTTGTAAAATTATATGTGCCTGGTAGTTTTATAAAAAGTTATTGTCATGTAAAGATTTGAAGTTTACAAGTTTTATTTGGAACAGGAATTATACAGGAATTGTAGATATTATTATTCCCATTTTTATAGTTGAAGAAATTAAGGTATAAAATGGGAAGATTTTTCTTATGATCATGTGACATTTATATAGAAAATAGTAGAAATAGAATCACAGTATTCTCATCAAGTCACCAACTTCCTTTCCATCTTCTTTTATTTTTCTCCCAATCCATGGAATCACATTTGATCAGAAGGTGAAGCCATTGGGGTGTGTTTTATTCTTTTTTTCCAGGCCTGATATGAGTACTCTGTCATCACTAGACCCACAAGTGACCAAAAATGTCAGCAAGTGATGCTCTTTGATAGATGATCTCTAAGGAACATGATTTTGCAAACGCGTGTATACAAAGGACATGCGGAACCTGCCAAAATGCCCAGTTAATATTTGATCACCTTGTAGGGTTTCTGTACTGTTTTCTCTAGGGAAGAGTAGCAATGTCCTAAAAACCAGAGGGATTTGGATTCTCACATCTGTTGCTTTTCCAAGGTCTTAATTTGATTTTATAGTCCTCTTGATAGGGACCATGAAGTGGTGACTGTATTATAAGTAGACTTCAGAGTTTCACTTACTCCTGCCACTTGATGAAAATTCTCCTGAGAGTGCAAATGCAAATACTCTAACTTCAACAGGCAGAGTTTAATCTGCAGCCCTGGTGTGTGGATTCTCCATCATAGAGCATGATTCACTAAATCTGTCTTTTGCTATGGCTCTGGGGATGCCATCACTTGTCATTCTGCCCAGTAGAGCATGTTGTAGCACCTGCTTTATATTGTACTTTGCCACAAAGTATCCTCTCTTGTAGAAAATCAAACAGCCAAGCGTTTTCACTTATCCAAATGCTGGGCAAGGGCTCATTATATGTTGAATTGAGCCAACTTCAGCTGTGCCAATAATGTATGAACTATGTCCACTTTTTCTCTTATTGTTTACTGAACAATAGCTGTAGAGAAATACCTAAACTTAATAAACAGTTTCCAATTTTAAATGACACCTCTCATCCATTGAGAAAACTGAGTGGAGGCAAGATGAGTCTTAAGTTAAACCTTCACCTCAGAATTTTGCAAAAATATTTCAAAAAATTTCAATTAACCTTATTTTATATCAAATTTATAAAATTCTTGTAATTCATTTTATTGTTTTCTATTTGCAGATATGTAATAAATCTGGCATATATGAAATACCTACATTTTCCTATTTGTTAAGAACACTTAATATTTGTAATAAGGCTATGAAAAGGGCATTGTTATTCCTAATTTATAGATGAAGAACTTTAAATTAGGAAAGTTTAAGTAATATGCCTAAGGTCATTAAAAACTAGAGAATTGCTTTTAATTTGCAGCAGACACTGTTAGTTATCTATCCAAAATCAATTCACCATTTCCCATCATTTCTTTTTTTGTGATAGTTCTCAGATTTACTATTTTGCCTCTTTTCCCCAATGCTAGTTACTACGTGCTAAGGGAAAGCAACCATGGGTAATTTGAATTTTCTGTCATCGGCACCAAATGCTCCTGCCTGTTTGTTTCAGTGTTAGACATAAGGCTCAAATCTGGTCAATGTGATACTAAGAAAGATCTGCTGGGGAGAGATTCTGAAAAGTTTACTCTTAAAAGGAGACTCAAGGCAGAAGGTTGCCCTTTTCTTTTGCTTACATATTGTAGTTTCTGCACGTGATAACTGCTATGGCAGCCATCTTGCACCAGCTTGAGAATAAGACCAATTTTCTGAGGATGGCGAAGCAGAAGATAGAAAGTATCTAGGTCTCTGAAGGCTTTATTAAGTTGTTGAATTAACAAATCTTGGAGCCATTCCACGTCAGGCCTTCTTGCTTTGAGAAAAAATTCATTTAAGTTTATTGAAGCCATTTGAGCTGCCCCCAAAGTCATCCTAATTGATGCATAATCCAAGATATCTAACTCAAAAGCCAGCAGTTTTTCACAGAAATACCACAACAGGTAGCCATTTTTCACAGAATAATTATAGCTGTCAGTTAGAATTTATATCATCCTTTAGAAGAGAGTTCACTAAATTAAATACCTACGGGGCCAGTCAAGCTAAATGAGTGAGGTAGGTTTGTGGAAGCCTTAAGAACATAGACCCACATTAAGGAAGAAAAGGAAAACTAACCTCTAGCAGGTTACTGCTCAGACCTTCTGGTTTTTCTACATCTTCTATTTTTTTTCTAGAGAAGCCTCTAAATCCAGAATTTTTAAGGTATAGCTTTTTGATTTTTAACATTGACCATAAATTCATTTTTCAAAAAATATGCAAGCCAAACAAAAAATGGGTATGAGCTATATTTGCTCCTTTAGTTCTATAATTTTTCAACCTCTGACTTAGAAGGCTGTAGCTTTTATTAAACCTACAATTCTGTTGCATCATATATAAAATAAAGTATATGATTTTTACACTAGTCTTCAATAAAAGGCAAACCCAGCAGTGCTGGAGAGATGGTTCTTTATCACGTCTCAAACTCCAACAGAAACTGCACATATTGGATCTAGGACAAGCTGCATGATTTACACCCATGAGGGTGTTTTGTTTTGACAAATCATTGAATCTACAGAAATTTCAAGTTTTAGTCCTCAAGAAAAATAGTGGTTTCTATAACAAGTTTGCTTTGATGACTCCAAAATGTTCTAAAGAATTTTTTAAAGTTTTAGGACTGTAGAAAGCTTATGGTAAGACTTTGAAATTCACCTTATTCCAGAATGAAGTGTCACCAGAGCCTACGAATAAGTGAACTCAGGAAATGGCTTAAGAATTTTATGATTTTAGTTTGACATATCTTAGCCTAGAAGAATATTAGTGGGAAAAATTCTCTCTCTCTCTCTTTCTCTCTCTCTCTTCCTTTCTCCCTCTCCCTTTCTCTTGTTTTTTACTTTTCAATATTTAGGCATGATTTCTGTCAAAGTTCTCAATTTCCTGAATTTTTATCTTGCCTATTTGGTATCATTTTATATAATCATATCTATATCCTATTTTTCCATTTTAACATAATTGAGTCTAGATTTTAGGTCTCAATTTTGAAGCCAACCTAATTTCTTTATTATTTTAAGGTCATAATACATTTTTACCACTGCCTAGAAGCCTTAGGATTTTTAAATTTTTCTTTGAAATTCAAAAGTTGTGCAAGCATATACCTTATGTTAACTTTGCTTGGAATTCAGCAAATGCATTTGATGCTTCTCTTTCTTCTTGATTACTAGGTTCTGATAAATGAAAATATTTATCAGGAAACAATCCATAGCCCATGATTCATTTCATATAAATCACCATAGGTTAATAAGGGCTGATGGATTAGGTTCCATATTTTTATAAAAACAAGGCTAGCATTTTTTAGTGAGAGCTAGCTGGGGATGTTGGTTTTTCCTACAAGTTTAGACTCAGATGAATTTGAATTTGAGTAACCAACTCTATATGGCTGAAAATCAGAAATAGTTTTTGTGGACATATAGTAAAATGGTTATTGCCAACTTGATACACTCTTTTCTTTCACTCAAGATAGTGTCTGTGAGATGTATCCGTATTTTTGCTATGTCAGGAATTTGTTCCTTTTTATTCCTGAGCAGTATTCTATTGTATGAATGTATTATAATATATTTATCCATTCACCTGTTAGTGGATATTTGGGTTATTTCCAGTCTAGGGCTATTATGAATAAATCTGCTAAGAACATTCTTGTACAATCCTTTTTGTGGGTATTGTTTTCCTTTTTCTTCAGTGAACACCTAGAAATGGAATTGCGGTGTCACTGTGTAGGTTATGTTTAATTTTATGAGAAACTACCACACTGATTTCCAAAGTAGTTGTACCACTTCATACTTCTATCCGCTATTTATTTGTGTTCTCGCTGCTTTATATCTTCACCAATCTTTGGTAATGTCAATCTCTTAAAATTTTATCCATTCACAGCAACAACAAAAATAAATAAATGGGACCTGATCAAATTAAAAAGCTTCTGCACAGCCAAGGAAACTATCATGAGAGCAAACAGACAACCTACAGAATGGGAGAAAATGTTCACATGCTGCACATCTGATAAAGGGCTGATAATTAGAATCTATCTAGAACTAGAACTAGAACTACAATCTATCTAGAACTCAGGAAAAGCAGCAAGAAAAAATCAAACAACCCTATCAAAAAGTGGGTAAAGGACAGGAACAGAAACTTTTCAAAAGAAGATAGACTAATGGTCAACAAACATATGAAAAAATGCTAAACATCTTGAATCATCAGGGAAATGCAAATGAAAACCACAATGAGATATCACTTAACCCCAGTGAGAATGACCTGTATCAGAAAGTCCCAAAACAATAAATGTTGGCATGGATGTGGAGAGATAGGAACACTCATACACTGCTGATGGGACTGCAAACTAGTACAACCTCTGTGGAAAGTAATATGGAGACACCTCAAAGAGCTACAAGTAGAACTACCATTTGATACAACAATCCCACTGGGCATGTACCCAAAGGAAAATAAGACAGTCTATAAAAAAGACATCTGCACTCGAGTGTTTATAGCAGCACAATTCACAATTGCAAAGATGTGGGAACAACCCAAGTGTCCATCAGTATATGAGTGGATTAATAAAATGTGGTATATACATACTATGGAGTTCTACTCAGCCATAAAAACAATGGTGATCTAGCACCTCTTGTATTATCTTGGATAGAGCTGGAACCCATTCTACTAAGTAAAGTATCACAAGAATGGAAAGACAAGCACCACATGTACTTACCATCATATTGGTATTAACTGATCAACACTTATGTGCACATACAGTAATAACATTCATTGGGTGTCAGGCAGATGGGAGGGTGGAGGAGGGGATGGGTATATTGACCCCTAATGGGTGCGGTGTGCATCATCTGGGGGATAGACACACTTGAAGCTTTGACTCAGGTGGGGCAAAGGCAATATGTGTAACCTAAACATCTGTACCCACGTAATATGCTGAAATAAAAAAAAATTATCCATTCAAAAAAAAAAAAAAGCAGTTCTCTTTATGACCTCATGAGCATTTTCTTTAAATACTCTACTCAATTGTTTCAAGCTCCTTTAGAAAATGTAATTCTTAAGTCTCAGATGTCTTTTCTCAGGTTTTTAAAAAAGTAAAAATTATAATTTTAAGGTTTTTATTTGCTATTTGAGGCATTTTCAAGTTTGTTATTGAAAATATTAATTCAAACTTTTGGTTCCCTCCCATATAATGTCTTTTCATAGGCCAAATTTTATCTATTTTATACTTTATATATCCTCATGAAGAGATATCACTTGGAGGAGTATTTTCTTTAAGGCAAAGTGAAAAGAGCATCCTAGGGCCCTCTCAGTCCCCATCACCAGCAAGAACAGCACTGGGTACGTGCTCACTGCCTGCATTCAGCCTGGCTGCTTACACACTCAGGACATCCTCGGGCAAGGAGAATCACGGGGTGTAATGCAAATATTTCTACCTCTGGCCATCTCCCGCCATGTTGCAGGCTGGAAGTTTATCATACCTGAATTAAAGTTGCAAATTTCAGTGCTTAGATTTACAGTTTATCACAGTGAGTTGATTTATATACATATCTCTTCATGCTCATATGAACAATTAAAATGAAGAAATGAAAAAGTTATTAAAACACAAAAATGTTATATACAGGAAGGAAGAGAATGACAAATAGCACAACAGTAGATAAGAGATACTGACAAGTTTTGGAAATATATAAGACAGAGAGTAGAGTGGTGAGTTAGGAGAGGAGGCTAAAATCTAAATCCTCCCATAAAGAGGTAATGATGAAAAAAAGTCTATTTGTTCAACAGAGCACCAGAGAGTCTCAGGGAACAGCGAAGGCCAGGATGAGGCTTGAGATAGAAAAATGTGAGGAATGTTAGGTTATCTTCCAGTCCCATACCAACATCATACTGCCCCTCTGCAGCTGCTGCAGGAGACCGGAGTCTTTTACCTGGAGCAATTAAACAGGAGGATTTCTTGACTGTGGAGCAGCAGTCACAGAGAAATGTGTGAAGAAGGACAGAAATGATATTCAGAGATACTGTGGGAAATTGTGCTGATGAATCACGAGGTCCCCAGTTTTCCTCCACTGTCCATGCTCAGAAAGCAGACATGGAGTGTGTTGAAGATTCTTCTTCAAAGCTATGACCAAGGTGGCTTTAATGTCTTCCTTAACGTGACGAAATTTTAGACAGGCTTCTTCCTGACAATAGGCCCCTAATTCCCCTTTTCTTAGAGCATTTACTGTAGAAAACTTTCAATTAAAAATTCTTTCTCTGCTGCTTTGAGATGTTAATCTACAACCCAGGAATGTCTTTCTGAAGGACCTGGGAGTCATCCCTTGGAAACATAACCATTAAGAAAGATAATGCCTCTATCTCCCAGTCTCTACGGGAAGGTAGTAGCCTAACTTCCACGGGTGCCAAGTAGTAAACACAGGTGAGTGGCCCAATCACATTGACCAGCCTCCATCCAGTGTCCTGTGGAATCTTTCCACTAGCTCTCTCCAGTGCTTAAAAACTCTCCTACCTTTGGTTTCAGAGGGGTTGAGTTCAATCTCTCTCCACTATTGCAGTAGTCTTGAATAAAGTTTTTTTTTGTACCCGTTTAACTCCACCCAATGTAGTTTCCCTTTGAGAGTTCAAAGGCCTCAGAGAAAAGCCCTGCAAATGCGAAAATGTGAGGTCATAAGTGTTCATTTTCATACTGCAGAAAGGCCCTCTCATGACAAGACCTAGTCACATACACACAGCTTTTTATGCATCTCTCTCACATAAGAACTGGCAACCAGGCTCACTAGACGTTTGTGAAAAGCTTCCATTGAGAAATGAAAAGAATAAAAGCCCAGCAGAGCATTTAAGTAAGAGAGAGTGTGTGTCTGTGTGAGAAAGAAAGAGGGAGAGAGAGAATAGTGTGTAACAGAGTAAATCAGAGAAGTAATGGAATTAGAGTGCTATAATTTGTATTATTCTGGAAGAGATTAGAATACATATTAACTTCATAATGTATTAGCATGGTAAAATTTCAAGGGTTTGAATTAAAAGAATAAAAATAAAATGGTAACTTTACAAAAGGTGTGAGAAAATAAAAGAAAAAAGATTTCAAGAGAGAGAAAAAATGCTTAACAACCACTGCCCACCCAAGATAAAAAAAATTTTAAAAAATGGAGAAATAAAAGAAGCAAAAGAAAACAGAAAAAATGAGAGAAATAAATATGCTTAAAAAAACTAGGGGAACCATTATTTATAATAAATACAAGCTTGCCAATTAAAAGACAGAGGTTGTGAAACTGTAATCTAAAAATATTAGATTTGTGCTGTTTACTAGAAATATACCTACTAAGTTCACAGCAAGGTCAAAATGAAGGACACAAAAAGATGTACTAGATTAATATTAATAGTAATCAAAAGGAAAGTGATATATCTTTCCTATATCCTCTTTATATGTCATTAGCTAAAGTTTCTTAGTAATGTTGCTTAAATGTTCTATAGCCTGTCAATTTTAATGTTAGTCTATCAATTACTGAAAGAAGTATGTTAAATTTCTCATTATAAAGGTTATTTTGCATTTTTTTCTTTATTGTCAACTTTTTGCTTCATGCTTTTTGAAGCTACATTATTAGGTGCCTAGAAGTTTAAAAATATTGTTCCTTCTTAGTAAGTTTCACTTTCTTATCAGAATGTAGTCTAGTTATCATTAATAATACTTCTTACTTAAAGTTTGTTTAATGTGATATTAATAAAGCTACCTCAGCTTTATTTTTTCTTATTATTTCTAAATATTTTCTTTTTCATTCTTATTTCCATCTTTTCCCTATCCTTAATTTTTTGATGTTTGCTTTGTCAAGAGCTTAAAGCTAAAATTACTTTGAATCTGTCCTGGCAATCTCTTTAACAGACTCATAGAATGTATTCACATTGATTGTTTTAGCAAATATAATTGGATTTATTTCTACCATTTATTTTTGTGTTTTCTAATTACCCTACTTCTTCATGGTATCTTTTGTTTGGGCCCCTCTTAGGATTATTTTCTAAAGATTTGGTCTTTCTTGTGCATTAGATCTTTAAAAAGATAAAAATTATTTAAATAACTTCAGGTTAAAGAAAATAAACGGAAAAGAAATTAGGCAAAGTATCTATATAGATTTCTTTCTATTTTAAACTCTAAAAGAGCCCTTGGAAATATATCTAAGGGCTTCAGGTTGACCCTAAAGAAGGCGAGAATAAGGCAAGATGCTCTGGCCTCAAAAAAAAAAAAAAAAAAGAAAAAACAAAATTCTAAGTACTGCAGGTAAACAGAAGGCTTACATCTCTTATAGTTGACTCTGAAGCCCATTTTATGTCACATTGACATTGTAGGGCCCACTTTGCTCTTGCTACCTGTGTTGTGCCCAGACAATGAAATGTCTTCTGGTGATTAATCTGTCAACAATTGGAAAAAATCTATTTTAATGACAGACACTTCCTGTTCTTTATTACTGAGCCAGTTTCTCTAGTCTCTATGTTTATTTTTTTTTCTAATAGATTGGGTTTCAGTTATTTATCTATTTTTATTAGCGTGTCTGCCAAAACTGAAATTGGTTAAAGCACTGATATTTTTCATGTATACAGTGCATCTTGTTTGTGTGTCGAAGTTTAATATCACGTACAAGATAAGAATATAATTACAAGATAAAAAAAAAGAAACTGGTAGCATATTTTTTCTCTCTTCCTCCTCTCTCTCACTTGCTCTCCCTCTTGCTCTTTCTCTAAGACAAATGATATTTCTCCAGGAAATACCAGGAAGAAGTTATAATAAGAAGGAATCCAGTAGAAAGCAGAACTGTGGACATGTCTCTAACCATTGATAAGTCTTTAAAATTTGTCCTTGTACCAAAACTGGAATTCAGATAGAGCAACCACAGTCTCCCTGATTCTTCAACCTTCTCTACATCCATGGCCTTTGCCATTAACTTTGCAGTTCCTCCCATCAAGACGCTGAGTATATTTCTGTGTCTCTGGATTTGACTTTGGTCATGTGATTTGGTTTTCCAATATAATATGTGAAAGAAATTCAATCAGAGGATTACTAGTATAAGGCTGTACTTACACTAAAGCCGTAACTTACACTATCAAAAATGCTAGGCCTGAGATGTTTTCTTCAGAGCATTCTAACGTGAGGAAGAGAAGAGCAAGCATTTTATGGGGCTTCAACATGAGGGGCCCAAAGTTCAACTAGGCTTAGCAGGATGGGGTAGGCCAAACTATAGCTAATTTTGGAAATGAGAATAGAGAAATCAATTTTGTGGATTAGCAGCCATTGTTTGGGCAGCCTGGATTTTAAATAACTATTTGCTTATGCATAGGAAAAAGGGTTGGGGTTAGCAGTTTAAGGTGGAGTCCCACTTAGTAACAAGCATATATTTTATTTAGAAGATTATTGTTAGTCTGACTATTGCCATCCTTTTCATCTCAGACAGACCTTCTTTGGTGGATAACTGGCATAACTCACACTTCTTTTGTATGACCAACTAAACTCCTACAATGCAGTTTATTTTAATAAGAAAGCATTTTTTGAAAAATGTATACTATGTTGAAATGCTTACAAGACAGGGACTATATGTGTCTAGTAAGTATATTTTTTATTTCAAAATATTAATCGGGTACAAGTGTTTTTGTTATGTGGATAGCCTTTGTAATGCTTCGCTCAGGTCTGTAAGTGTTGATTTGAATTAAAATCCAAGTAACTTAATTTATTTCGCTGAATCCCATGAAATTATTGGTATGTAGAAATTTTGCCCAAATAAAAGTAATCGGAAAGATATTTGGAAAAAAAAGAATCAAAGACGTACATCTGATGTATCTGATCGAATACTTTAGAAAGTACTTTTAAGGTATAATGCATTAGTTTTAAATCCCAGTGCAGCTTTAAACAAGTCAACAAATATTTATTGAGTGTTTCCAATGTATTTAGGATGCATAACACACATCTACTTTTCTGCCCTCAAGGACGGCAATCAAAGTAGTGGAGTGAAATTGGTGCAGACCATAGATTCTGTGGGACTGCCACAGGGGAGACAGTGTGGGCTGCAGTAGTCTAGCATATTTTATTTTTTGTCATCTATAGTTTCATATGTGTAGAAGTGTATAACTTTTTTCCTTTCATGTGAATGCTAACATCTTCCTATTTTTCTCCCTGTTTTTGGCCCACCTTAAACAAATAAGCAGAGTTCACCTAGGGGCACAACTGTGGGTAACTGATGATAATAAATTCACTTTGATGTGTATTCTAGAATATAAAATATTCTTCGTATTGAAGGGATAATTCACATTGGTATTTATTAAAGGGAACTGGATACTACAAAGAAACAGACAGAATACCTGGGAGAGGAACTCATGGCCCATAGAAAAGTAAACACCTGTTCCTGGAGTTCTAACTTGATGCTTTCAGGTTGATTGGGATGGTGATGACAGAAAGCCAGGATTATGACCTTTACTGATCAAATAGTGGCTATTTTAAAAATGCTCTTTACTATTTTTTGATAACAGACATAAATAAAGAAAAGAAGACTATATAGGAAGCACATGCTCTCCCCAGGCTCTACTTGAAGAATTAGTTTTTTTAAAAAATATTTGATTTGTTCATGTTTTCATTTCTTTTTTCACATAGGCTGGTGGTTTCAGTTTTCCACAAAAAAGAATATTGAGACTTAAACGTCTCTAATAAGTTTTAAAAATGCTTTCATTTCTGTGGTATTGAAAACAAAAGTGAACTTTGAATCACGATGTATTCCTATACAAGAAATAAAAGTCGGGCATTTAAAAATGGAATGATTTTCCAAAATTTTTCTTTTCTTCAAATTAAATTTGTTATTCAAGAACAAAAATAGACATTCCGAGACATGTACTTACAAAAGCCGATCTTAAAGCATATACCTCTACTATGCACACACTATGATCCAAAATATGTCCACGAAAGACTTAATGATATGAAGGATATATCTTTTGACTTAATCAGAACATTTGTGATCCTGGTCTTACTCTGGTCCCCCATCCCAGAGAGACAATACTATTTTATTATAAAGTGATGCTCTATTTGAGCTCTATCAACACTGTCATCATTGAGTCACAAAATCTTCTTTCAATATCTTAACATACCTAATGACTAGATAAATTTTATGCAATGTGGAGAACTCTTATTTTTTTTAAGAGCAAGTCAGCTAAATTTATCATAGACTCATTGATTGAAAGCTAACCATTTCTCCTTCTGAGTCATAATCTGCAGCTTAGTATTTAAAAAAAAAAACAAAACATTTAAATTGGGGTAAAGTCCATGGTAGAAAATGTTCAGGATACTCATCTTTCATTGAGTCATAGGGAAAGAAAACCTTGTGAAAATTTGTACTTGTACTGAATTACATGTAATATATTTTGTTGCTTGACTTAAATCTTCCATTTTGAATTTACCCTCTTTACCTCTAGTAATATTTTTTCCCTTGCAATCTATTTTATCTGTTCCGAATATAGCTGTACCAGTTTGTTTTGGGTTAATGAATGAATAGTCACAGTATGTTTTTTACTATTCTCTTACTTTCAAATTTTCTGTTTTAGATGCAGCTCTTATAATCAGCATACAGTTATATTTTGATTTTTTTAATTGTCTACCAATATTTATCTTTTAAGTTAAGCATATAATACATTCATATTTACTGTTCTTATTAATATCTTAGGGTTTAAATATGTCTTATATTTTGCTTTTTATATATTTATATTCTTCATATTTCACTTCTCTACTTCTTATCCTTTTTATTGATTATGGTGTTTTAGGGTAAATTTTTGGTTAACATTTAACTTTGTTACTTGTGTATATTTATGTAGCTACCACTGCAATAAAGATACAGAGCAATTCCGTCACCACAAAGATCTCTCTTCTGCTACTCTTTTATAGTCATACTTAATCCTCTCCTGCCCACTGTCCTTATGTGTGGCGACCATTAATCCATTCTCTATGTCTATAGCTTTATAATTTTGAAAATGTTTTATAAATGGAATTCAATTTTTATTTATCTATAGTGTTTTTGAGCATACCTCCGTATTAGTCTGCTAGGGCTGCCATTATGAAACATCGGGTAACTTAAATAATGGAAATTAATTTTTTCGCAGTTCTGGAGGCCAGAAGCCCAAGATCAAGGTGTCGTCAGGGTTGGCGAGGCCTCTCTGCACAGCTTGTAGACATTTGCCTTCTCTCTGTGTCCTCACTTGGCCTCTTTGTGTAGGGGGTGGAGGCTGGAGAGAGATTTCTTTTCCTCTTCTTATAAGGACGCCTGTCCTTTTGATTAGGGTAGCATCCTTATGACCTTATTTAATTTTAATTACCTCCATTATGGTTCTATCTCCAAATATAGTCACAATAGAAGTTAGGGCTTCAACATATGAATTTTGGAGGTACACAATTGCATCCATAGCAATCTCATTGTATAACATTTTTATTATTTGTTCTAGGTATTACATTTATCAGAATCTACTGGATTAGTTATTTTACAAGTTTAAGTGAAATGTAGAAGTCTCATATGCCTTTAACTTCCTTTACAGTTTTCCATTTATAGTATCATTGCCTTATATTTTCCACTTCAAACATTAAGAAACATATCAGACAATGTTATAATTTTTGCTTCAGAAATCAAACTTAATTTGGAAAACTCAAGAGGAGAAAGAAAATCTATTACATATACCCATAGTATTATACTTTCATTTTTTGTTCTTCCTTCTTGATGTCCCAAGATTCCTTCTTTCATTATTCCCTTCTTTTCAAAGAATTACCTTTATCCATTGTTTTAAGGCATGTCCATAGTGACAATTCTCTTAGTTTTCCTTTCTCTGAGAATGTTTTGATTTCCCTTCCAGTCCTGAAGGGTATTTTTACTATATATGGGTTCTGAGTTTTTTTTCAGCACTTGAAAATTGTCATCCCACTTCTGTCTGGCTCTTGTGGTTTCTGATGAGAAATACATTGATGTTTGAACTGATTCTCCTTTATATGTAAGGTGGCATTTTTCTCTTCCTGCTTTAAAGATATTTTCTTTGTATTTAGTTTTTATAAGTTTGATTATGACGTCTCTTGGCATAGATTTCTTTGGAATTCATTAAGCTTCATGGATCTGTAGTTTTTATCAGACTTGGGAAGATTTCAAACTATTAGTTCAGTCTCACTCTCTTTTCTCTCTTTCCAAGACTCCATAGACATGAATGTTACATCTTCTGTTATAGTCCTACAAGGTCCTGAAGAACTTTTTTATTTTTCATCAGTCTGTTCTCTCTCTGTTGTTCTGATTATTTTGTATTGCACATCTTCAAGTTTACTGATTCTTTCCTATGTTCTCTTTATTCTATTCTCGATCCCATCTATTAAGTTTGTTTTGATTGTTGTATTTTCATAATTAAAAGGTCCATTTAGTTCTTCTTTTTCTCTTCTATTTTTATGCTGATATTTTCTGTTCCTTTGTTGAGACATTGTTTTTCTCATTAGTTTCAAGCATGATGGTAATTTCTCACTGAAGCCTTCTTATAATGGTTGCTTGAAAATACTGGTCAGATAATTCCAACTTGTCTATAATCTTGGGTTTAGTGTTAGTTGATTGTTTTTCTGGACATTTTTTATGTTATTTTATATGAATCTGGATCTTATGTGTTCTATTTTAGCAGGACTA
The DNA here is from genome assembly GCF_000956105.1 of Propithecus coquereli. NCBI lineage: Eukaryota > Metazoa > Chordata > Mammalia > Primates > Indriidae > Propithecus > Propithecus coquereli. The sequence continues at coordinate 6,221,986 of NW_012152174.1, read as the reverse complement.
CTCTGTGTCCACATTGGTGGGGAAATGGAGGGAGCAGGGACTACCTCACAAAAGTAGAAATATAGGTCCCTCATTCAGCCTCCATTGATGTCCCACAGTTGGGGAGGCACCACCTCTTTATTGCTGGGCAGGGGTGGCAATTCAGGCTCCTCACTAGACCTTTATTGACACACCCTGGCTGGGAGAGGGGGAACACCTTGTTGCTTTCCCCATGTGGACTTTACTCACATCTTAGTGGGAGGGATTCTCATTATAGTTGGACGATGGTGAAAGTCCTCACTCTCTACTGGGCTTCCTCTGATACCTCCCTGGCAAGGAGGTCTAGAAGTGCCTTGCAGCCTGTGGGTGGAAGTCCAAGCTCCCTATGTACTCTTAGTGGAGAGTTATTGCTTGGCAAGGGCAAAAGTCCCAGCTCTCGACTTGGCCTTCTCCGTCACCATCCTGCTTGGGGACAGGAATGCCTCATTACAGCTGAGGGAAAGTGAAAATCTATTCAGCCTTTATTGGCATAAGTGAAAGTGGGACCACAATTTTTCCACTAATATTTAACTGAAGTAGGGTAGTTGTTGTCTAAATGCTTTCTATCTTGGTAGGATGCCCCTTTCCTGGTCCTTTGATAGAGAAGGACCAGGCTTTTTTGTAGACTTAAAAACATCTACATCTGTTGGCTCTTCCAGATTGTTGCCTTCTCCAGTCTGGGATACACATGGCAAAAAGAAAACCCAGGAAAATCATCACCTCATTATGCCTAGTTCCCAAGGTCCCTGTCTGGTCAGCCTTCTTTCCACCTTTCAGAATCTTCTTACGTTCTTTTTCTATATAATGTCCAGGGCTTCTAGCTATACTTAGTGAAAGGAATAGAGATAAGTATGTATACTCCATTGTTTATGCTTAATCAATGATTATGTTTTATCATTTCATTTCTTCTTTTGATTAGTTTGAAAGTTTTCATTCAGTTACATATTAATAGTTAAAATATAGTTATTAAGGGGATCAATACTTTTATCTTTTTCCTGGTAAATACAATGAACTTTGAATAGTTTGATCCAACTTATCTTTATATATTTTAATTCTATGTATTTCTACAAGTTGTCATTTATAATGTTTTATATAGCAATCTTTAATTTTATACACATTTTTACCACTTTATTTCTTCTTCATTTATTCTTGTAAATTATGTTTTCCATCTGGGTTTATATTTTCTTTTGCTTTAAGTACATTGTACAGAATTTCCAGTGTGGGTTTGCTAGTAGAAAACTCAGTTTTTGTTTTCCAAAAATATTAATTTTATCATCCTCCTTAAAAGATGATTTTATTGGTAGAGAATTTTAGGTTAATATTCATTTATTCTTGTAAATTATGTTTTCCATCTGGGTTTATATTTTCTTTTGCTTTAAGTACATTGTACAGAATTTCCAGTGTGGGTTTGCCAGTAGAAAACTCAGTTTTTGTTTTCCAAAAATATTAATTTTATCATCCTCCTTAAAAGATGATTTTATTGGTAGAGAATTTTAGGTTAATAGTTATTTTTTTCAATACAGTGAAGATATCATTCTGCTATTAATATTGGTTTTTTGAGGGGTTGGCTTCTACTTTTGCTCTTTTAAACTTATATGTCATTTTTCTCTGGTTATTATAAAATGTGATCTTTGTCTTTGGTGTTCTACAGTTTAATTATGATGTGTCTAGATGTGGATAAAATTGTTTTTATTTATTCAGCTTAGGATTCATTGGCATTTTGAATATGTAGACAGAGATATCTTATTGTTTCTGGAATAGTAAGCTATTATATCTTCAAATAATAAGATTCTTATTTTCTCTTTCTTTTCTTTCTGGAACTCTGATTTCATTCCACTTTTTCAATATATCATTTATTCCTTTTTTATCCTTCTATGTATTTCTTCTCTATGCTTCTCCATGCTTGCCACTCACTAATCTTCTCTATATATTTGTAATTAGATCTCTTTCTCTATCTGTATGGCTGCTAAACTAATTAATTATATTCTTCACTCTTTGAAGTTGTACTTTTATTGCTAGATTTCTTTTTTATAATTGCCTGCAGATGTTAATTTTGTGTTTTATTTCCTTAAATATAACAAGCATAATGTTTTCATGGGTTTTGTCTGAATATAAAAATATCTGAAACCTTTTTGACTACGTTTCTATTGTCTGTGCTTGCTCACGTTCACCCATGCTGCCATATTTGCCTAATTGTCTCTGTCTCAGGTCATCATATGTGAAAAAATATTTATTGAATAGTTGAAGTATCTTCCTCAAGAGAGAATTTCTATTTGCATCTGTTATGTAGTTTACATTATTACTAATTCAAGGGCACCTAATTCCAAGTTTAAGGCTTAAGACTACTTATTGACGATTAATTTATAGTATCACACCATGGACATTCAGTCCTTTGGGGTTCCAGCTTATTGTGTTAAATTTTCTTTATTAGGCTTTAGTTTTATAGGTATTGAGTATAATTTTGTTCCTCTTGCCTACAAGGCTTTCAAAACAGAAGTTTAAATCATCTAGGATAGGCACATGCCATCCAGGTAAAAATAGCTTTAATATTTGCTTATGCCCACTGTTACCAATTTCCTTTTAGTTTTATCCTAGTGATTTCTGAATATTCCATATGGCAGTTTAAATTATTTCAAGGGAGGTCTGAATAACTTAGATAGCTATTACCAGAAAGCAGAAATCCCTTTACATAGTCTCAGATATCAGCAAATTTCTGAAGTTTACAAGACTAGCAGCATTATTTTATATAATTAGTAAAACTAAACATAATCAGCCTAGGACTTTAAAAGTCGAATTAAGGCTTTCAGTCAATTTGCCTATTTGATAACACTTCCTGGACTTCATAGTTCCTAGTAACATCCATTTGCAGCTTTTTTGAGGATCTTGTTGACTTATGTATGTATTAACTTCCAATGTTATTGCTTGATTGATAATATTAAATGTCTTTTTTCTTTTCTTTATATAATGAAAACAGGTCCTAGAAATCTCAGAGAATACTGCTGAATTCTTACGTCTGTGACAGTATGGTTAGATATGGGTGGATTAAATTGGGATGCCTACTGTTAAGTGGAATAAACATCATTCCAGTAAAAAAAAAAAAAAAAAAAGAAAAAACAAAATTCTAAGTACTGCAGGTAAACAGAAGGCTTACATCTCTTATAGTTGACTCTGAAGCCCATTTTATGTCACATTGACATTGTAGGGCCCACTTTGCTCTTGCTACCTGTGTTGTGCCCAGACAATGAAATGTCTTCTGGTGATTAATCTGTCAACAATTGGAAAAAATCTATTTTAATGACAGACACTTCCTGTTCTTTATTACTGAGCCAGTTTCTCTAGTCTCTATGTTTATTTTTTTTTCTAATAGATTGGGTTTCAGTTATTTATCTATTTTTATTAGCGTGTCTGCCAAAACTGAAATTGGTTAAAGCACTGATATTTTTCATGTATACAGTGCATCTTGTTTGTGTGTCGAAGTTTAATATCACGTACAAGATAAGAATATAATTACAAGATAAAAAAAAAGAAACTGGTAGCATATTTTTTCTCTCTTCCTCCTCTCTCTCACTTGCTCTCCCTCTTGCTCTTTCTCTAAGACAAATGATATTTCTCCAGGAAATACCAGGAAGAAGTTATAATAAGAAGGAATCCAGTAGAAAGCAGAACTGTGGACATGTCTCTAACCATTGATAAGTCTTTAAAATTTGTCCTTGTACCAAAACTGGAATTCAGATAGAGCAACCACAGTCTCCCTGATTCTTCAACCTTCTCTACATCCATGGCCTTTGCCATTAACTTTGCAGTTCCTCCCATCAAGACGCTGAGTATATTTCTGTGTCTCTGGATTTGACTTTGGTCATGTGATTTGGTTTTCCAATATAATATGTGAAAGAAATTCAATCAGAGGATTACTAGTATAAGGCTGTACTTACACTAAAGCCGTAACTTACACTATCAAAAATGCTAGGCCTGAGATGTTTTCTTCAGAGCATTCTAACGTGAGGAAGAGAAGAGCAAGCATTTTATGGGGCTTCAACATGAGGGGCCCAAAGTTCAACTAGGCTTAGCAGGATGGGGTAGGCCAAACTATAGCTAATTTTGGAAATGAGAATAGAGAAATCAATTTTGTGGATTAGCAGCCATTGTTTGGGCAGCCTGGATTTTAAATAACTATTTGCTTATGCATAGGAAAAAGGGTTGGGGTTAGCAGTTTAAGGTGGAGTCCCACTTAGTAACAAGCATATATTTTATTTAGAAGATTATTGTTAGTCTGACTATTGCCATCCTTTTCATCTCAGACAGACCTTCTTTGGTGGATAACTGGCATAACTCACACTTCTTTTGTATGACCAACTAAACTCCTACAATGCAGTTTATTTTAATAAGAAAGCATTTTTTGAAAAATGTATACTATGTTGAAATGCTTACAAGACAGGGACTATATGTGTCTAGTAAGTATATTTTTTATTTCAAAATATTAATCGGGTACAAGTGTTTTTGTTATGTGGATAGCCTTTGTAATGCTTCGCTCAGGTCTGTAAGTGTTGATTTGAATTAAAATCCAAGCAATTTAATTTATTTCGCTGAATCCCATGAAATTATTGGTATGTAGAAATTTTGCCCAAATAAAAGTAATCGGAAAGATATTTGGAAAAAAAAGAATCAAAGACGTACATCTGATGTATCTGATCGAATACTTTAGAAAGTACTTTTAAGGTATAATGCATTAGTTTTAAATCCCAGTGCAGCTTTAAACAAGTCAACAAATATTTATTGAGTGTTTCCAATGTATTTAGGATGCATAACACACATCTACTTTTCTGCCCTCAAGGACGGCAATCAAAGTAGTGGAGTGAAATTGGTGCAGACCATAGATTCTGTGGGACTGCCACAGGGGAGACAGTGTGGGCTGCAGTAGTCTAGCATATTTTATTTTTTGTCATCTATAGTTTCATATGTGTAGAAGTGTATAACTTTTTTCCTTTCATGTGAATGCTAACATCTTCCTATTTTTCTCCCTGTTTTTGGCCCACCTTAAACAAATAAGCAGAGTTCACCTAGGGGCACAACTGTGGGTAACTGATGATAATAAATTCACTTTGATGTGTATTCTAGAATATAAAATATTCTTCGTATTGAAGGGATAATTCACATTGGTATTTATTAAAGGGAACTGGATACTACAAAGAAACAGACAGAATACCTGGGAGAGGAACTCATGGCCCATAGAAAAGTAAACACCTGTTCCTGGAGTTCTAACTTGATGCTTTCAGGTTGATTGGGATGGTGATGACAGAAAGCCAGGATTATGACCTTTACTGATCAAATAGTGGCTATTTTAAAAATGCTCTTTACTATTTTTTGATAACAGACATAAATAAAGAAAAGAAGACTATATAGGAAGCACATGCTCTCCCCAGGCTCTACTTGAAGAATTAGTTTTTTTAAAAAATATTTGATTTGTTCATGTTTTCATTTCTTTTTTCACATAGGCTGGTGGTTTCAGTTTTCCACAAAAAAGGATATTGAGACTTAAACGTCTCTAATAAGTTTTAAAAATGCTTTCATTTCTGTGGTATTGAAAACAAAAGTGAACTTTGAATCACGATGTATTCCTATACAAGAAATAAAAGTCGGGCATTTAAAAATGGAATGATTTTCCAAAATTTTTCTTTTCTTCAAATTAAATTTGTTATTCAAGAACAAAAATAGACATTCCGAGACATGTACTTACAAAAGCCGATCTTAAAGCATATACCTCTACTATGCACACACTATGATCCAAAATATGTCCACGAAAGACTTAATGATATGAAGGATATATCTTTTGACTTAATCAGAACATTTGTGATCCTGGTCTTACTCTGGTCCCCCATCCCAGAGAGACAATACTATTTTATTATAAAGTGATGCTCTATTTGAGCTCTATCAACACTGTCATCATTGAGTCACAAAATCTTCTTTCAATATCTTAACATACCTAACGACTAGATAAATTTTATGCAATGTGGAGAACTCTTATTTTTTTTAAGAGCAAGTCAGCTAAATTTATCATAGACTCATTGATTGAAAGCTAACCATTTCTCCTTCTGAGTCATAATCTGCAGCTTAGTATTTAAAAAAAAAAACAAAACATTTAAATTGGGGTAAGGTCCATGGTAGAAAATGTTCAGGATACTCATCTTTCATTGAGTCATAGGGAAAGAAAACCTTGTGAAAATTTGTACTTGTACTGAATTACATGTAATATATTTTGTTGCTTGACTTAAATCTTCCATTTTGAATTTACCCTCTTTACCTCTAGTAATATTTTTTCCCTTGCAATCTATTTTATCTGTTCCGAATATAGCTGTACCAGTTTGTTTTGGGTTAATGAATGAATAGTCACAGTATGTTTTTTACTATTCTCTTACTTTCAAATTTTCTGTTTTAGATGCAGCTCTTATAATCAGCATACAGTTATATTTTGATTTTTTTAATTGTCTACCAATATTTATCTTTTAAGTTAAGCATATAATACATTCATATTTACTGTTCTTATTAATATCTTAGGGTTTAAATATGTCTTATATTTTGCTT
>NW_012152174.1:6210693-6212944 GCF_000956105.1 Propithecus coquereli | reverse complement strand
CCCCCACCCCCAGGACTGGGATGTTGCTGGTAATCCATAAATATTTTTAACTGATTGATTTATAAAGCAATTAGAATTTGGGTTATCCATTTCAGGGGATTCTATTTCAGTGAGTCAGAATGAATCGCACAAGGGTTGAAGGAACTTCCACTTTAAATTCAACATGGATTTAGTATTCAACAGGAGCTTTCCTTGACCTTTCCTGGTAATTGCCTGAAGACATACTCAGTGATTACATGGCTCACTTTGAGGCATTCTACCTTGGGGTCTCATAAATCATGGATCTTCAGACTAAAACACTAAAATAATAAAAGTTTGCCACTTTGTTTAAAAAAAGAAGTACAATGTCTGGGTGATTCTGCTCCAAATCACAGTGGGTGGGCTTCTGCAAGCAGAATATCTTAGGTCACAGGGTGAGGAGAAAGCAGGATGAGACAAAGAAACTCAATTTTGACCAGTAGAAGATTAAGAAAGTGGCTGTAGATGCTTTATTATTCTTAAATAAAACTGATAAATAAAAACATACAAAACTAACATGGAGGGTTGTTAAGAGTTGAATTGTGTCCCTCCAAAATTCATATGTTGAAGTCTTAACCCCCACTACCTTGAAAGTGTCTGTATTTGAAAATAGCACCTTTGAAGGGGAGAATAAGTAACAATGAGGCTGTTAGAGTGGGCTCTAGTTCACTGTGCCTGGTGTCCTTGTAAGAGGAAGACTGAGCACACAGAGACACCAGGATATGTGGGCACAGAGGATGGTCCAGGTGAGGACAGAGAGAAGGTGGCCATTTGCAAGCCAAGGATAGAGCACCCCCCCCTTGAATTGACTGCATATGATGAGACAAGATTACATCTAAAGAATTGGATTAACAGGTGCTTTTCATTTTAAGCCAAGAAAGTTATATATATATTAATTCTATAATATCAAAATGATTAATAAAAAGTGCTTCCTTTAAAAAACATAAATCAATCACAACACCATGAAGAAAGTTTTCAAGTTTCTTTATGTACACATGAAACACTCAAAGTCAAAATGCTGTTTTAAACTCGTAAGGAAAACCAGGACAAAAGAAATACTGTTTTGCATCTCTACAGAGGGGATTCAGGAGGATCAAGATCACAAAAATAACTGAAGGCGGCATCGCGGAGATAAAATCAGCATTATGCCCTGCAAAGCAGCAGTGCCCTTGAAAATACAGCTTGGATTAGCTGTAACTAGTGCATGGTGAATAGCATAGACATCCTGAAAACTATATAGACACTCTTTTATAGAAGTGCTGGTTATAATTAAGTGTTATCAACATGTAAGTCTAAAAATTCATTCCATGTAGAGGATTAAGAATATACTTCCCACAAAGAAACCACCTTTTTTTCACTTTGTTACAAGAATGGTTAAGAAAGAACAATTGGGAAAAAATAAATTTCTAGAACTTCACCCAAAAAAAGATTGTTGTATCTAGTCTAATAAATCTGACAAGCCTACAAAATTTCAGTATGTTAAGATGGAAAAAAATAACATAAAATGTATTTTCTTCAAGCACATCTTTCATCTTCATCTTTATTTTAAAAAAGTCTTTCAAAGCTTCCTTTTGCATTTTACATTTCCCAATTAAATTTTCAATACTGTTAATTAGTTGATATCACCCTACACGGTCTGTATTTTTGTCTGTTATGATACATAGGATAAATAGCTAGAAATTAGTAAACTTACCATGTTCCAGACAAAGTTCTAAGTATTCCAGAGACGATTTTAGTCCAGAGTCCCCAATCTTAGATACCATGCTGTAAATAACATTGCTTGTTTGGGGACCTTGGTTTCTCCCACTTTTGTGATACATATTTTGCACATATGAGAATTGTTCAAGAGTGAAAGTCATTTAACTCGGGAATGAACCTAGAATTCAAAGAGTAAAATTTTTTATGATCTGTTTCTTACTAAGTATATGTGGATTCCCATGACCTGATAAATTGGTTTTTCACTTTGTATAAAACGGCTCAGGGATGAGAAATAACTGCAATTGTTGTTAGTGTAAATTTCTGGAAAGTAAAGAGGTTAAAGAAGTGATCATTTCTAGCCAACACTTCTTATACTAAAAATAATGAACTGGCCGGGTGTAGTGGCTCAAGCCTGTAATCCTAGCACTCTGGGAGGCTGCGGCGGGTGGATCGCTCTGGGTCAGGAGTTCGAGACCAGCCTGAGCAAGAGCGAGACCCCGTCTCTACTAAAAAATAGAAAGAAATGATCTGGACA
>NW_012152174.1:6201274-6210543 GCF_000956105.1 Propithecus coquereli | reverse complement strand
ATTGGCTTTATAAATTTTTAATTATTTTTAAATTATTTCTTGAGAAAGTCATGAAAACGTGCAGAACACATAAAAACATACGGTGTAGGGCAGTAAAAAAAATTAGATTTTATTACATTTTACCACTCAGGTCTAAGTTTCCACATGTAGAAATAACTGTCCTGATCATTAAATTTGTTGGGGATTAAACATAAAATATATTCAAAGGCATTTTTGTTGAATGGATATGACCATGACTATATTTAGCACTTGATCAGTGAAACTGCCACTGTCACAAAAAAAGTGGTATTTTCTTTAGTTTTTAACTTGAGATCAATATAGACACATGCTCAAAATATTTTTAAATGAATACATTTCTCAGGTCTCTGCTCCACATTAAGTTGCTCCAGCTGCTGCCTTTGTACCTGCCTCTGATTTATACAAATCCCTTCTCTTATATTTAAATTCTAGGAATTCTCTTATGTTAATGGGAAATGCCAACTGCTACAGAAAGTCTTTTTTAACTCCTCCAGCTGGACGGCATAAATTGATTTAATATGTATTTGCCGAGAATCTACATTGCATTTGACTCTGCAACAATGCTATGTACTCTTTGCTTTTTTTGACCTTCCTTAGGTGCTTTCCATGTTTTCCTTAGGAAACATGTCCTGTTCTATCTCAAATTATTTACTGAAGCACACATCTCATCTTTTACCTTAGTGTATAAGCTCTTGAAGGCAGAATCTACGTTTGATTTATGTTTATATTTTCTGCAGCATCCTTTACAGTGCTTCACAATGAGTACTTAATAGAAACTTCCTGAATGAATCAACGAAAGAATTAATATATGAATGTAATTCCTTAGCTTAATTTTTCATGATATTTATGCCTCCAAGCAGTTCTCTGTTTGTTTTTACTCATTTCCTGACATGTTATAGTAACACTGTTAAAAATGTAGATTAGCCTCATGTACTGCAAAAATATCTCTTTACTATGCTAGTTTTTGTAATTTAAATAAAACACTTTCTATCTTTTTGACAATGTCCCTTTTCAGGTTTCTTTCTTTTTTGGCCTGTCCTTTAAATGTCCCTGTTTCTTAGGATTCTGCCTTTGGAATATCTTCTTTCTCTGTGATTTTCTCTGAGAGATTTCACCCATTCCTGGATCCCTATTACATTTATTTAAGAATGAATTTCATGTCTCTAATTCAAATCCAGAATCTTCTCTTAAATCTTATATCTGTTTATCCAGTTGCCTACAGTACTGGATCACTTGGCTAACCTAGGGAACCTGCTACTCCGTATGTCCAAATACGAGCGATCTGCTCTGCCCATCCCTCTTCCCAATTGTTCTTCCTTTTTAAAATCTCTCCCAGAGAATGACCGAATACACCCACCTCTCAATTACCCAAGATAGGCCTCTGGGTACTATTCCTAACTCTTGTCATTTCCCTTCCCATACCCCCCATGCTAAACTGCTGTCAGTGTTATCTCTGCAATCCATTTACCTCACTGTACTCTTAATGATACTATAGCCTTAAACCCATTATCTCTCCTTCCAAGTACATTAATGTCTGCTAACTGTAGTATTGTCTTCCTATAGTATAGACCCGGTTCCCTTGTCCACTTACCACTCTAGCGCCTAGGGAATTTTTTGAAGAATCAAATCAGATCCTGAAGCCCCTTTGTCTAGATGCCTACCACAGGGGCCATACAGTACTTAGAATAGAGTACCACACTTTTGCTTGCCTTCCAATGTTCTATGTGATCTACCGTCTGTTTACTTCTCACCCTCCTCATTCACCGCTTCCCCCCGGCTGTGATCATAATTCCTCTTAGCTCCTGGAACACATCCTGCTCTCTCCTTTCACGAGTGAAGCCCTGCCCCCTACAGGCTCCACCGCCCCACCCACCCGATGGTGGTGCTCGATTAACTACGTCCTCCTCACCTGTCAGATTTAGACCCCATGTCACTCCCTCACTCTTACATATTCCCTGTGTACACCGGTTTCTCTCATCATAGTACTTTTAAAAATAGCTCAAGTTTTTAAAGCTACTTCCTGTCCATTATTACCCATGTTCATAAACTCTTTTAATCTTATTTCTGACTTTTATATTTACATTGTGATTTTTTTTCTCATGAAATACTTATTGGCACTGCATGGTATTAACACTTTCTTGTGCCTGTGATATATTCGTATAGTTATTTGTTCCTTCATTTTTTCATGTGTGTATATATATATATATATATATATATATTTCCCAACTTTTAAAAACATGGATTTTATATGAACAGGCTCTGATACATTGTTTAATGACATGTTGATATTAGCATCAAATTCATTGGTAATAATTTCAAGAATTCACCATTTTAACATTTTCAAAAGGATATTCTTAAAATGATGACGGATACACCAAGTGAAGAAATGCCCTTACATTTCTGCCACAGAGTTTTCTTAGACATAAGAATAAATTTTAACTGTAGTGTAATTGTAACTTCTCGTTAACCTATTCTAAAATTTATTGACAGAATCTCCATGCAAGGATTTTAAAATATGATCAATCTTGTGTACTGAAGGAACCTTGTTCATTTCCCTAAGATAAATTCATGATCCTTTTTTTTTGTTACCTCTTGGCATTTCATAGCATGATCTTATGTGGTTATATACATTCACAATAATTCACACAAGTGTATATTGCTAAACAAATGACTTACAGTGAAAATTTGTACCTGTTATTATTTCCTTTTCTGGTTAGTGTAGAGCAAACCTTTTCTGTTGTCTTGAATGATTTAAAGATTTTTTTTCTTCTTTCCAGAAGAAAAATGAGAGAGGTGATTCAAGCTGAGGTAGACTAGGCATTTCCAATTGACAGTTGTAACCTTGTGTAACTAAATCCATCAGAGGCATCCTGTTATAGATCTAGTGCTGAATGTTTTCATTTCCTATTTTGTAAAAGAGGTCACTGTGTCCAACTGGCAGTGTCTTAGAGCCCAAGGGAGGTTTGTAATGTTATTCTCCATCTAGTAAGATGTATTAAGGCTGTTTATTGAAACATAGTACAGGGTCTTGACCTTTTTTGACTTCTTGGAAAACTTCATGTGGAGACAGAGAAAAATGCCTACTAAACCAAGAGTAACTAGAACACATCTGTCAGGCTTACAAATTTTGTGTGTTATAATTCCTAGTATACGTGGAGTTGGAACTACTTAGAAAGATGACAGCATAGTGACGTATCTTCATTCAAGTTCAGTAACTGATTACTATTAATATAGAGAAACAATGTAAATAATACATACACTTGGAATAAAAATTATGTCATAGTAAATTTTTGAATTGACTGCATATGATGAGACAAGATTACATCTAAAGAATTGGATTAACAGGTGCTTTTCATTTTAAGCCAAGAAAGTTATATATATATTAATTCTATAATATCAAAATGATTAATAAAAAGTGCTTCCTTTAAAAAACATAAATCAATCACAACACCATGAAGAAAGTTTTCAAGTTTCTTTATGTACACATGAAACACTCAAAGTCAAAATGCTGTTTTAAACTCGTAAGGAAAACCAGGACAAAAGAAATACTGTTTTGCATCTCTACAGAGGGGATTCAGGAGGATCAAGATCACAAAAATAACTGAAGGCGGCATCGCGGAGATAAAATCAGCATTATGCCCTGCAAAGCAGCAGTGCCCTTGAAAATACAGCTTGGATTAGCTGTAACTAGTGCATGGTGAATAGCATAGACATCCTGAAAACTATATAGACACTCTTTTATAGAAGTGCTGGTTATAATTAAGTGTTATCAACATGTAAGTCTAAAAATTCATTCCATGTAGAGGATTAAGAATATACTTCCCACAAAGAAACCACCTTTTTTTCACTTTGTTACAAGAATGGTTAAGAAAGAACAATTGGGAAAAAATAAATTTCTAGAACTTCACCCAAAAAAAGATTGTTGTATCTAGTCTAATAAATCTGACAAGCCTACAAAATTTCAGTATGTTAAGATGGAAAAAAATAACATAAAATGTATTTTCTTCAAGCACATCTTTCATCTTCATCTTTATTTTAAAAAAGTCTTTCAAAGCTTCCTTTTGCATTTTACATTTCCCAATTAAATTTTCAATACTGTTAATTAGTTGATATCACCCTACACGGTCTGTATTTTTGTCTGTTATGATACATAGGATAAATAGCTAGAAATTAGTAAACTTACCATGTTCCAGACAAAGTTCTAAGTATTCCAGAGACGATTTTAGTCCAGAGTCCCCAATCTTAGATACCATGCTGTAAATAACATTGCTTGTTTGGGGACCTTGGTTTCTCCCACTTTTGTGATACATATTTTGCACATATGAGAATTGTTCAAGAGTGAAAGTCATTTAACTCGGGAATGAACCTAGAATTCAAAGAGTAAAATTTTTTATGATCTGTTTCTTACTAAGTATATGTGGATTCCCATGACCTGATAAATTGGTTTTTCACTTTGTATAAAACGGCTCAGGGATGAGAAATAACTGCAATTGTTGTTAGTGTAAATTTCTGGAAAGTAAAGAGGTTAAAGAAGTGATCATTTCTAGCCAACACTTCTTATACTAAAAATAATGAACTGGCCGGGTGTAGTGGCTCAAGCCTGTAATCCTAGCACTCTGGGAGGCTGCGGCGGGTGGATCGCTCTGGGTCAGGAGTTCGAGACCAGCCTGAGCAAGAGCGAGACCCCGTCTCTACTAAAAAATAGAAAGAAATGATCTGGACAACTAAAAATATATACATAAAAAAATTAGCCGGGCATGGCGGCACATGCCTGCAGTCCCAGCTACTCGGGAGGCTGAGGCAGGAGGATCGCTTGAGCCCAGGAGTTTGAGGTTGCTGTGAGCTAGGCTGATGCCACTGCACTCTAGCCCAGGCAACAGAGCAAGACTTTGTCTCAAAAAAAAAAAAAAAATAATGAACTGTCTGAACAATTTTACTAATTGAAATTGAAATTTAATATTTCAGCATTTATATTTCATTGCATTTTATGGAAGGTAAAATGAACAATAAGTGGCATTTGCAAATTTTGTGAAACTTGAAGGTCTTGTCATCATCAAGGTTATTCGTCTTCAAGCCATCTTCTGTTTACTCCCAGACGAGTCATATCAAGCTCTGCTTTTTACTTTTGTCATGTTTGGCTCTTTCAGTGTCCTTCAATTTTTCAAACGCTATCCATCTTCAAGTCCCAGGCTCAATGCCTTCTTCTCCATAAAAGATGACTCCCATGGCTAAGGACAGCTGCATTTTTAATTGAGACTTTATTTCTCTGCTTGATTGTTTATTAACATTTGTTAGTTGTTATTAACTGTTGTTGTTTATTAAAGAAATTTGCCAGATACACGTGTGTGTGTGTGTGCATGTAGTTCTGTATTGATCTCTACATTTTTTTCACCTCATATTTTTTCTCCCCCCCACCCCCAGGACTGGGATGTTGCTGGTAATCCATAAATATTTTTAACTGATTGATTTATAAAGCAATTAGAATTTGGGTTATCCATTTCAGGGGATTCTATTTCAGTGAGTCAGAATGAATCGCACAAGGGTTGAAGGAACTTCCACTTTAAATTCAACATGGATTTAGTATTCAACAGGAGCTTTCCTTGACCTTTCCTGGTAATTGCCTGAAGACATACTCAGTGATTACATGGCTCACTTTGAGGCATTCTACCTTGGGGTCTCATAAATCATGGATCTTCAGACTAAAACACTAAAATAATAAAAGTTTGCCACTTTGTTTAAAAAAAGAAGTACAATGTCTGGGTGATTCTGCTCCAAATCACAGTGGGTGGGCTTCTGCAAGCAGAATATCTTAGGTCACAGGGTGAGGAGAAAGCAGGATGAGACAAAGAAACTCAATTTTGACCAGTAGAAGATTAAGAAAGTGGCTGTAGATGCTTTATTATTCTTAAATAAAACTGATAAATAAAAACATACAAAACTAACATGGAGGGTTGTTAAGAGTTGAATTGTGTCCCTCCAAAATTCATATGTTGAAGTCTTAACCCCCACTACCTTGAAAGTGTCTGTATTTGAAAATAGCACCTTTGAAGGGGAGAATAAGTAACAATGAGGCTGTTAGAGTGGGCTCTAGTTCACTGTGCCTGGTGTCCTTGTAAGAGGAAGACTGAGCACACAGAGACACCAGGATATGTGGGCACAGAGGATGGTCCAGGTGAGGACAGAGAGAAGGTGGCCATTTGCAAGCCAAGGATAGAGCACCCCCCCCCAAAAAAACCCAATCTTCCTGACACCTTGATCTTGGATTTCTAGCCTCCAGACTGTGAGAAAATAAATTGCTATTCTTTAAGCCACTCAGTCTATGGTATTTTGTTATGGCTGCCTAAGCTGACTAAGACATGGGTATACTATTTATTTCCAGTTTTGCCTCCCCAAATCCATTCTTCAAACTTTCCTACCCTGTTGTGTCCAACAGGATGCTGACCTTCCCTGCTTTAGCTCTCAATTTCTTGTGGGCATCCAGGCTGTATCTCTCGTATATGCTGTATCTTCTCTTGCTCCTTCAGCTCTGAGATCAGTAAAAATATTTTGCTTTCCCAGGTTTCTTGATGCCTCAACCTCCCATATTTGTTTCCTTAAAACAGCTCATGACATCTGAGGTGAATTCTGTTTCCTGTCAGTACCTGACTGAGGAAAGAGGGGCTTAGGTAAGCAGATAAAGTGCTGGGCAGAGGATAAAAAGATAAAACACCATTCGGGAAAAATGGGCACAAGCGAGCAGTATAATTGTCTCAAACTGGAGGAGCTGGGGGGCTATCAGTGAGGACTTTATGAGCTGATCTAATGAATGTGGGGAGGTAACAGATGGAGAGGCAGCAAGAAGAGTTTAGCTCTACTCTCTCATCCCCATGTACTTCCTAGAGTATCTCATCACTTCCAATGTTTTAAATATTGTGTATTTAATAAGGACTCTCATATTAGTCAGTGTTCTTAGCAACAAAGAATAGAAAAACTTAGCTACTTCAAAAGAAAAATAGTTTACTCTGGGACACATAGTTACTCCAGGAATCGTCTGTGGGACCTGAGAACCAGGCTTGGAGGCTGCCTGGGAACCTACACACTGCTCCATTCGATACACTACTGTGGCCATAACCCTGCTTACACTGCCATCTTTGTGGGCACCATGGGTCTCTCCCAGAGCCTATTTAAGGCAGCCTCTGGCAGATGGCTGTCTCCACTACTACCCTCCCCCAAACAGATACCACTTAGCAGCTGGCTCCTTGTCAAGAGCGGTTGTGCAGTTTACAGTTCTCTTCATTCATCCAGCACCCTAAGTTTATTTTCACCTTGAGGCCGTTATATATATGGTGGTGATTAATTTCATGTGTCAGTGTTGCTGGGCTTTATAGGTGCCCATAGTTTTGGTTAAATATCATTCTGCGTGTTTCTGTGAGGGTGTTTGTGGAGGAGATAAATAAACATTTAGGTAGGTAAATTGGGTAAAGCCGATTGCCCACCATGATGTGGGTGGCTGTCATTCAGTCAGCTGAAATCCTGAATAGAACAGACATTGTGATCCTACCCTAAGTAAAAGAGAATTTCTTTTGCCTGACATCCTCTGAACTGGGACATTGGCTTTTATCCTGCTTTCCAACTAGAACCGAAACACTAGCTCTTCCGGGGTCTTGAACCCGCCAGCTTACAGACTGGAACTACACGGCTGGTGCTTCTCGTTCTCAGACCTTCAGACTTGGACCAGAACTATACCATTGGCTCTCCTGGGGGCTCCAGCTTGCCAGTTCGATGGGGCCATCTCAGGACTTGGCAGCCTCCCTAACTGGTGAGCCAATTCCTTATAGTAAATTTCTCTATCTATTCATCCATCCATCCACCTATCCACATCCTATTAGTTCTGTTTTTCTAGAGAACTCTGACTAATACATCTACTATCTAAAGTGCCTTTTCCCTTTTCTTGGCCTGACTCACTCCTTTAAATGCCTCAAGTCTTAGCTAAAATATTATTTCAATAGAGAATCATTCCCCGAACACCTTAACTAATATTTACAACTTATCCTGTCACTCTCCATCCTTTTATCCTATTTCTGTAGCAGTTACCACCATCTGAAACCACATGACTTAATTATTTACTGTATTTTACCCAGCATCCATTAATGTTTGAGTTCTATTAGATCAGTTCTAATAGATTAGATTAGGGTTCTTCTCCTTCTTGCTCATTTGTGTTTCCCAGCCCTGCGAATAATGCCTATCATAAATAAATGCCCCCAATATTTTGTTGAATGAATAAATGAAGTACTCTAGAGGCCCAAAGGAGAAAATGTCTTACTCTGGTCATCTGGCTAGGGGTGAGAGAAAAGACTGATAGTGCCAATGTTTGAATTAGATCTTAAAGAATGAGGAGGAGATTTTTAGGCAAACAGAGATAGAAATATATCAAGCAGAAAGCAACACTTGCACAAAGGTGATAAAAGGTTTGGAGTGAGTTGCAGAGTGAGCAGCTCTGAGTTTTAGGACATGGAACACCTGTGTGGTAGATATGGCACCCAAGGATCTAAAGGCAGGTGGCATTCAGATTGTCAAAGTTCAGTAGACCAAATTCAGAGTTTATTTAATTGGCCACTGGGACAAAATATACAAGTCTTTTAAAACAGAGGCTGATATCAGACTTATTTTAAAACAGTGATTCTCAAAGTGTGTTCTATGGCCCCTGGAGGTTCCTGAGATACATTCGGGAGGAAATGTGTCCTCACTTTGCATGGCTTTGCCTGTCTCAAGTGAAATCTCTCATATGCATGAGTTTCAGTTAACAACGTAACTTACAAAGTGAGGACTACTCGGACTACTCATATAGTATTAATATTGATAGATGTAACCCACATAAGCAAAAATTCTATGGGGTTCTCCACCAGTAATTTTTAAGAGTAAAAAGAGGTCCAGGTACCAAATTTTGAGAACTGCTCTTTAAAGAAAGATAATCTGGAGAAAAGACTGGGATGAGCACGGCCTGTTTGTAGGGAAAGCAGACAGGAGGCTGCTGGCACAGCTCCCCCTGCCCATAGGAAGGAAGCAAAATTAACTCAACTACTGCTGCAGCAGGAATAAAATGAAAGCTGGACACCCTTAATATCCCTCTCTTGCCTAATTGCTGTGGCGAGGATTTCGAGCACTATGTTGAATAGAAGTGGAGATAGAGGGCAGCCTTGTCTGGTTCCGGTTCTAAGTGGGAATGGTTTCAATTTTTCCCCATTCAATATGATGTTGGCAGTGGGTTTGTC
>NW_012152174.1:6193327-6198764 GCF_000956105.1 Propithecus coquereli | reverse complement strand
CATGCCCATATACTTAGCAGTTTTTTTTTCTTTTTTTTTTTTTCCCAGCTACTAAACCTGTTGAATCTTCTCTTGAAGGAATATTAGAATACAACAGCACCGGCTCATCTGAGAGACTGTCTTGCTGTGTATAGCCAAAATTTTCAAGCTGGTGCTAAGTCAAACAATTTGTATTTTTCTCCCTATTTTGCTGGAAAGTTCTTTGGATGTGGTTAATTTATAAAAAGACTTTTTAAAAATATAACTGTAAGATTTTTAAAATACAGGACAGTGTGTGTAAGCATATTGTAAAGGCAAGGTTAAAATTAGTGTGTGTGTGATATCAGGTAGACAGTAACATTTCTATAGGTGTTATTTCTTCCCCCAATAAAGAAAAACAGTATTTTTTATCTACGATCTTCAGTCTCAGTCACAGTCTGTTGCAATTGTCTGAGTCTTTGTCCCAGAAGATTCCTCTCCCACGCTTCCTCTGGCCATCTGGAACAGCCTTTCTGCACCTAATTGACTCCATGACTCTTCTTTTCCTATTTCAGAGCTTCCTGTTTCTTCTTTTCTATTTATGACCTCTCACCTTCTTTCTAATAAAATAATCACATTTTTTTTCCTCTTTTCAAATGCTTAGTCATTCCCCAACTTTAATGTGGCTATTTGTAACCTTCTCAACCCTCTTCCTAGTAATAGCTTGAGATGTCACCTATGAAATACTTTCTCATCAAAGTCTTATGGTTTTCTGTGAATTCATGGTCACTGAGTTGACCTCAGTTATAAATGATGACATGAAAAAGTAGCAATGCTACCATTTTTACAAGCCAATGTGCAAAGCATGAAGGACTAATCCTACTTTATAATTTTAATGCACTATATAGTTTACAAGGCATGTTTATCACCAGTGTCTTACTTGGAACTTTGAACAGCTTTATACAGAAGGCAAGGCAGGTATTAAAATGTTAATATTATTTCCTTCTTTACACAAGTAAGTGAAAAATATTCTAAAGTGCTTAGGGTCGTATTTTTGTGAAGTCCCCAAGGCTCAAATTTTAAGAGTCTCAATTCAGTGTTATTTTTCCTCACTAATGACACTCCCAAGAGTCTTAGAAATTGTTTAGAATGAAATGGATAAAATCCATTAGTAACCATTCAGTAAAATATAGGGTCTTTTTCTTTACCATCGATAGAATGTATTATTAACAAAATGAAAGCTTAATAATTTGAATCACTCCTTCTCATCTCACTGGTTAGATGATCAATCCTGCCCTAATTGGTGGTCTTCTAGTAGTTTCTGAGCACTTAATGCCAATCACCTGGAAATAGTTCAAAGAAAAATAATGATACCAATAATGGAGAAATGTATGCATGAGTAAAGAATAAAGCAGCATGTGTGTTTGATTAACTAAGCAATAAATAATAAAGAGCATGAAATAAATATTATAAATATTTGAAAGTTATAAATCTTGTATCTGAGCTCAAAGTTGGTAGAAATAATAAAACGTAATTAAAGAACAAGCAAATGAGTCCACCATGGTTGGGGAAAAAGAATGGAACCGTCAAAAGAATAGTATCCTAAGAGAAATAGTAAACATTATTCCATGGGTTATTTAAAATTAGCTAAAAAAGAATTGCGTTTGAATCATAAATAACATCCAAAGCTGTGCAACCTTCTGTCAGTTCCCTGGAAAGTGTATTTGGTGAAGCATTGTCTTACTGACACAGGCCTTTCTGTTCTGAACCCCTGAGACCAGTGAAAACACTGGACAAGTATTCCGCTAACTCTTTTTCTTGCTAACATATGTTACACAAAGTTATGTGATTCAAAGTTTAATTAGTGGGTAATAGTATGAACTGTAAGTCAGTAAAGTACCAATCCAAGGGGCTCTCTCTTTCTTAACTGGAAATTGTTGGGATATTGTATTGGGAACCATGACATATCCTAGAACAAAATACCATCTATGGAATGAATTATTGGGATATTCTGAAAACATCTTCTTACTCATCAAAGATTTAAAATTGAATGGAAGAAACAGTTTTCATGTTCTTGAATAAAGTCCTAGTTTTTATAGTTTTCTTCTGTGTGTTATGACCTTCTCATTTTCTCTGACTTTATTTTTCTGGACAGAAAGAAAATGATGTTTGAATTTTTCTGAAATTATTCTTTCCAAATACTCAGGCAATTTCTGTTTAAAATTATATTACCAGATCCTCTTTCGTCCCTTGTAATAACAAACAATGGTCTTCATGGGTCATAACCCTTGTGGCATAGGGAGCTAATTTTTTTTGGAATGAGAGGATGATGGAATAATTTTGGAGTTTCTGTGTTTACCTTTTTTCTCCAACACTTTTGGAGTTGCATATGTTATATAATTAAATGTATTCACATTTTATTCCAAATGATTGTACCTGGTAACACAATAATTTGATCATGAACTTATAGAGTACACTTATAGAGTGTCTTTTAAGCACTGGAGATACAGAAATAAATGACACATTCCCTCCCCCAAATCAGGTCATAGTCTTCCAATTAAGAGAGCTCTTATCACATCCAGTTATACTTGTTTATGTGTCTAAGCTAGAGATAAATATAGTATGTCACAGGAAGATATGGGTTGGGGCAACTGACCCAAAGACATCTTCCTTGAGAATAGTACACTATTTCAGTAACAGCTTCAATTTTTATAATAATTTCTGTTTGACAAAATGTATTCTCATTTGGTCATTTTGCAAATATTTGTAGCATAGAGATTGTTCATTGCTACTGCTATCATATATTTTTGCACTTGAGAAAACAGTTGTGTAATACTGTTTATGCGACTAGTTTAAGGTTACATAGAGGATAAAGCAATGAAATTTTAGTCTAGATTTTATATATTGCTATGGAATTCTTCCTCTTGTGCCATGTTTAGAAACCATTCTCTCTTGGCTTTTTTAGAGTCTATAGAATTATCATGGTTAAGAATTATACTGCATCTCAGTGTCCTTTATCTAAATAAAAATAAGAAAATAGTATACATCTGGGACTCAAATTTCCACCAGAAGAGGCTGCTGAGAAGTTACTTTTAGCATTACTAGTAGGTATATTCTAAAGATTGTGCCACTTTGATTTTTCATTCATTTAGCCTGGACTCACTCTAAAAAGATAATTCACTTTTCTTCATGTGCACCTTGATATCGACCTCAATAAAACCGACATTCTGTCCTGCAGTTGCACATGTCCTCTGTGGAATCACTAGTGAACAGGCACTGTTTTAAGATTTTTCCAGTTTGGGTAAACACATCTAGCTGAAGAAAGTCTAAAGGGAGATTTTCTTCTGGTGCACAATTAAGACAAATTGAGAACCTGGCCATTTTTCTATATGCTCAGCTGAAGAAATCAATCAATCAATTTTCTAAGTGTGAGTAAAAAAAAAAAAAGTAGCTAAGATAACAGTACTTGGTATCTGTTTCTACAACTCTCTAAGCCCACTGTTGCTTTATAATATCCCTGTTGTGTTGTAGGAACAGGGGGGCAACTCGTTGAGAGCTGTAACTGATCGCGCAGGTGGAAGCCTTCCCTTTAAGCTTTTTAGATTCCTGTTTTTGGAATTGGAGACCTGTTTTGAATATCTCTTTTTTTGTGGTATCTTCATGTCTGAATTCTTATAACACTCAGAGATTGCACCCATTAGAATATTCAGTTTTTCATCTTGGAACCTGTCATCCTGGCCTGTCCCTGAACAGTTGGGTTGGAAGTCTCCCACACCCGGGAAGAGAGATTAAATGGCATTTTCGCACAAGTGCTAAGCGTCTGTGGCAGAATCAGGTATTTTTCAGTAGCTGACAGAATGATGTGGCTGCAGACTGTCTTAGTGAAACAGATTTGATAGAACAGCTTCAATTATGTACCCAAAGAAAGATTTTGGACCAAATGCAGCCTCATCAAATGCAGTTCAGTGGGTCTGAAAGCAGGTGTAAATGTAGTGGAACCAGGAATTGCAGACCATGTAATTTGAAAATGTTCATCATCCAATATATTTTGAAGATTATAGACAGGGACCAGCCTTGTTAAATAAGTCACCATCAAAACAAATCTCATTTTTGGCTAAACACAAAGAAAGGACAAATTATTACTGTTGTACTTTGCTTAAAAAATGAAATTAATATGCATGATGTGGCAATGTAATACATATGGTTATTATGACATAATTTCTTTATTTTTCCTAATATAATCAGATGAAAAGTTATAAATAGAACTGAAAATAATTTCTCTAATTTCTTTACCTATCCTGACATTAATTTAAAATCATTTCCTCCCATTTCAAAAGCTACTTTGTCTTCAAGAGATACCTATTAAAGGAGTAAGTCACTTATTCATTTAACAGACATTTGTGAGTGCCTCATAAATGCTTGTCTTCCATAGAAAATATATAAACTTAAACATGTTGATGGTGCAAAGTATCTAAGTCAGTAAATGGTTGCCTTTCTCCCTTGATAATAAAATGTGCTGAGTGAACTTAATAAGCCCTAAAATAACAAAGAGTATGAAAGAAAAGCATGCCTCATCGAAGTCTGTTATTACCATAAATATCAGCTAATATCACTTTATTCATCAGAGAAAAATTCCTCATAGGTGTTTTTTTGCCTTCTAAAAATGTGTCTATTGTTTTGCTTTATTTTCAATACGGAAGCCAACTTAGAGATTCTTCAGGCTCCAATGAGCAGAAGTCTCATGAAATAACATCACCCACAAGGCCAATGTTTCCTGGTGTTGTCATTCCTAAAATGCATGGACCAGGCTATAAGGGAGTAATTTAAAGACAGCGAAAAAATATCTACCTCTCCTCTCACCTCCAAAATCACAGAAAAACTGTCATAGGTGAAAATTTCCCACAGTTTGATAAAAAATATAATTTTTTAAAAAGTGAAAGCCCAAAGCATACCATATTTTGGCATTGATGGAGAGGAGGATGGCACCCAGCTTCACTGCCTACGAACTGTCCAGGTTCACCAACATGTAGCCTGTCACTCTCAGAAAATATAAACCCTCTTATATTTCCCTCAAAATGATTCAACAATTCAATGCCTATTGAAGGAGATTTGGTGATATATAACAAAACTACATATTCATTTATCTCTCCACATAGCAATTCTGCTTTCAGGAATTTACCCTGAAGATACACCAACAAAAATGAGAACATAAATATGCACAAGTTTATTTCATTGCAGCATTATTTCTAATTACAAAATACTGGAAATCACTTAAGCAGCCAAGCATACAACATTGAATAAACTATGATACGAAATATATACATAATGGAGCATTATATAGCTGTGGAACAGAAGAAGATCTGTGTAAACTTACAAAATGTGATTTCCGGGAGATATTATTAGACAAAAAAATTAAGTTTAAAAGAGCTTACATAGTATGGTAGTCTTTGTATAAGAAAGAAGAAAATAAAAGAAAAAA
>NW_012152174.1:6180760-6192403 GCF_000956105.1 Propithecus coquereli | reverse complement strand
ATATACATGTTTATATGTGTATATAAATATATCCATATGTATATATTATATGTGTATGTTATATACATATGTATGTATATATTTCCTAGCTCTGTTCTCTGAAAGGTCAAAAAGTATTAATAAGACATCCACTGTCAGCATACCCAGGGCTAAGGTCTTGGCCTCTAATTCTATTCCTCACTAAAACAGATGAGAACTCCTTGGAGAAATGGCTTATTTCACAGTTGGCACAAAGTTAGGTACAAGATGAGCCTGGAACATCTTGCTATACAAAAATAAAAGCAAATGCTAAAAAAATAAAAAAATCATCAAAGAATGACACAAGGACATAAGATCCAGCTTAAATAGGTTCCAACTGGCCAAAACTAGGACAGAACATCAAAATAATAAAATACAGTAATAAATTTTAACCATTGAACATTTGAATTCATGCCCATACCAACAATAACAAGATGAATAAGCACACAAATAAATGGAGGACAGTGGAGGGTTCTCGCTTACAGTAGAACCTAAGGACTGGCTGATACATGCAGAGGAAATCATTTGTAATCATCAGAATAAAGACTGAATTAGACAATAATCATCAATGGATGCTAAGTCTAGGGAAAATCTTGATAATGAGCAGGATTTTTACATGGTTAGATTATCCCTGTTCTTAGGAAATGCATACTGAAGTGTTTAGCAATAAAAGGCAATGATGTATACAAATAACCTGCCAGTGGTGAATACACACACACACACACACACACACACACATGCACGCACATACACACACATATATACTTATTCATATAAAGATAAAGCAAACAAAATGAGGCACAATACTGACAATACATGCCTGGGAGTGATGGTTATACGGATATTCTATGTACTGTTTTCACAAATTGTGTTATTTTGAAATAATTTCTAAATCACAAGTTAATTAAAAAAGTAGTGTGTTGGTTAACAATTCCTGTTCACAAACAAACTGAACAATAATAATCTGAAATTAGAAACAAATCAATCTGCCCTGAGATAGAGATCAAGGTAAACAAATTGAACAATAATGCTTAAAAAAAGCTTTATATTTATGGTAATAGAGAAGAATAATTAAGGAAAATTCTGATTAATGCTTTGATAGAAAATTTGAACAGATATTAAAATTGTTGGAAGCTATTATGTAAGCCAAATAATCAGAGAATTCTCATAAGAATCTTAGAAATCAAACTTGTGTTTGAGAAAATGAAATGGGTTAATAAGAGACCTAAAAAATAAACTCAAGTAAATCTTTGATAGCAAAGAACAAAATTTCACAGAGGAAAAATATGAGAGAAGATTTAGGAGATATCAAGGAGTAAAAGAAATACAAGAAAATATAAGAAAATTAATCTTCATCTAACAGCATTTCTGAAAATTGAGAAAAAAGAAAATTAAAGTATGTGTGTAAGAGCAAGAGGGAAAATCAAAAAAATAACATAAAAATGTTTCCCAAATTTTAAAAAAAGTTTTATTACCTTGAAAACACTGACTGAACACCTAGCACAATAAATGACAAAAATACGTATCTGGATTTTTCATAGTGACATTGTAGAGCACAAAAAATTAGACCATATTAATAGATATAGAGAACAGAGAATAGACAGATTTCATACAAAGGACAGATACTCTTCTTTATCAGGTATTAAATTAAGAAAAGGTAGTAGCAGACAATGTAGCAGTGCTTCAGTGTTTAAAGGGAAAAAAACTTGAATCTACACATCTACACATTTGGAAATTACAAACAAGTGCATGGGCCAGTATGTAGATTTTTAAAAATTTACCTTCCTTGAATTATGTTTGAATACTTGATCTTAATAAGTTAAAACAAAACAAAACAAAACAAGCAAACAAAGAAAAAAAACAAGAAGAAACTTCAGGTAAAGCAAAATTCTGTACAGTGCATTTATGGTCTATCTTAGAGAGCGAGAGAGAAATACCCAATATTGGAAGCAAAGGGGCAAATAGAACCCTCCAGTGATCATCCCTTTGTAAGGACACCAAATTCAACAACTATTCAATCAAGAAAGCATTTTTAGAAGAAACAAAACTCAGGTGAGCAATCACAGTACCTGATTTTAACATTACATCAAGGAAAGAGGCACAAAAGAGGGCAGGAAAGACATGTTCTATGTCCACCCCTTCCCCAACCCTCTGCAGTGCTGCACCAGGGCCAGGTGGAGAGAGACCTGTGTGCCCGGGGGAGGGAGAGTGAAGTGACTGTGGGACTTCGCATTGGAACTCAGGGCAGCCCTGTCACAGGGCAACACAGCACAGGGCAGAACTCTGCCAACGCCCAAGGAGGGAGGATTTAGACCAGCCCAGCCAGAGGGAAATCCCCTGTCCCAGCAGTGGAAACCTGAGTTCCAGCTAGCTCCACCACTGGCTGACAACAGAAGGCTGGGCCTGGAATAAATTTGAATGGCAGTCAGGTCACAAAGTGTGCAGTCCTTGGGCAAGTTTTGTGGTTGTGCTGGCTCACAGCCAATGGGCTTGGGGTGCATGTGACCCAGTGAGACACCAGGGGTGGTAGCCTGTGTCATCTCTCCCACAACTTCATGCAGTGCAGTTTCAGGAGAGTCTTATTGCACTTGGGGAAAGAAGAGGGAAGAGTACAAAGGACTTTTTCTTGCAACTTGGGTACCAATTCGACTACAGTAAAATAAAGTACCAAGTAGACTCCTGAAGTGCCCGATTCCAGGCATTAGTCCCTGGACAGCATTTCCAGAGATGTAAAAGTGAGAATCCAGTAACTGACCACTGCGTGTCTGTCTTGTGTTTCTTGTGTTCAATGTGCAAACTAGGAGGTAACGTGTAGGTGGGCCTTTTCTCAGTCTTTTATCAGTGTTTGCATGTGAGGCTATGAGCACTGGGGTGTTCCAGAGTCAGTGTGTGACACCCCAGAGCATCTCTGCCATGCCTAGGTCCTCGTCCCTGAGCCTCAGTCATTTCTTTCACTTCCTAGTCGGAAGACTTCTAGAAGTGACTTGTGTCCTTTCTGTCATGTGCCAGATGGATGCTGCTTTTATTACCACTGCTACGTACTCTACATGTTAGAGTTGGCAAAAATAGATCCATAGAGGCTCTTTTTCCCTCAGTGGTGACCTCCCGGGCCTGGCCGCAATCCACAACAGCAGAAGTGTTAGGGCCCTGTGAGGTGCCTTTGACCAGATGGAGATGGGGTACAAGGGATCTGGCAGATAAGTATATTTCCCTTCCTTCCCTTCCCTGGCTCATGTTCCAGCTATTATGAAAGGTAGCAGTCTATCATAGCCTCACTGCAGATATTCCATGAGTCTGAACAATAAATTTTGTTTGATTTGAAGCTGTGACTAGCTGGGTAGATATCTTCATGTTCTCTCTTCTTTCCCGGAATATTTCCCTTTGTCCCTCACTCCATATTCTCTGGGATTTTGTTCTCCAATAAAGAGTTGACACGTAAGCCTTTGCTTCAGACTGTGTTTTCTAGAAAACCTGTGGTAAATCAACGAGAGAGGAAAGAGAGGCGAGTGTTCTCAAGGAGAGAAAGAGTTCCATGGAGCCTCATTGAGTCACTTATTTAGTGGGACCATTGATGGACCTGGACCATCGTATGGAAACTCAGCCAGTCGCAGTGTACAGGCTGGCTGAGGGCTGGCACCTGTTGTACTTGGGCCTGTGCATCCTAGTGCATCCACAATGGTGGGGCTGGCATCAGGAGTGCATGCTGAGCTCTCTAAGTGCCTCCTTCTGTTATTGCTGATGTCACATGGAGGCCCATGAAAGGGGTGGTAGCATTTGAAGCATTTAAGTGGACTGAAGGATCAGGATGCTTATAAATAACCAAAGAAAGATACAAAGAAATGTTTTATACATTGCTCGTGTTTTTGAAAAATGACATTTGGGGGTAAAACTACAAAAGACAGAAAGAGGTGAGACACATGTGCCACTGAAGTGTGAATTGACATAAAAACATATTTTGGTTCACTTTGCCAGAGTTATTATTTGAATTTTTTGAAGTACTCTATTTCCTGACATAGAGTTTTATGAATAAGGGTACCAAGGAAGATATAGTATATTTCTTAGAGTAGAAAACTATTTAGAGGTATGATATTATAAATCTATTAAATGCTAATGATTTCCAAAGATGCACCATAAACATTTTATCGAGGTGTATTCACCTTTTATGTTAACTCACTAGCTCTGATAACAAAATTATTTGTAATGCTAAAAAAAGTTGAGATAATTTTATGTTTTTGGAATGTCATTAAATATAGTAACATTATGATCAATTGCCTGCATTGTTGTTCTATTGTTGTGAATGAATTACCTCAAATAGCGGTTTAAAACAATACTCATTTATTAGTTCACTGTACTGTAGGTCACAAATCTGAGCATGAGTTAGCCAGGTCAACTGCTCAGGGTCTCATAAGCTGAAATTAGATTGTTGGCAGAGTTGTGTTCCTTCCTGGAGGTGCAAGGGGAGAATCTGCTTCCAAACTCATTGACGTTATTGGCAGAACCAGTTTCCTATGATTGTGGGATCAACGTACCTATTTTCTTGTTGGTTGTTGGTAAAGGATAGCTCTCCAGTCTTAGAGGTGGCTCATATTCATTGCTACATTCCTGCAACTCTCATCTTCAAAGCAGATACCAAAAATCTTGCTCTCATGGACTTTCTCTAATGGTTTCTCCCTTTAAGGGTTCGCCTGAGTAGGTCAAGACCAGCAAGGCTAATCTCCCTTCATGAACTTAGGCACAAGAGTGATATCTCCACATATTTATAGGTCCTAACCACTCAAGATGGAGAGGGTTGTACAAGAATGTAGGTCATTGGGAATCATCATAGAATTTGAACTACTGCGCTATGTCACATATGGAGAGCAATGAGGCTAGAGGTTTTTTTTTTTTGATAAATTAATGTACAGAAAAGGTAGAAGTGCATTTAGAGTCTATAAAATGCTTTGAAAGAATACTAGCAGTAAATTATGGCTAACAAGACTTCACCGCTGTGTGTCAGTCATAATGGAAACTTAAGCTGCATTTGTAGTTTAGGGAGGAAGATGAGTTTCACACAAAAAGAAACAAGATAATTCAAGTATAAGATAATTCCAACACATGAGTAGAATTAGAAAAATGTAGAATCATTATATTTTATGTTTTTTTCTTTTCTTCTGATTATCTCCATTCTCTTCCTCTACTATTTTCTGAGGCTAACTCTAGCTTCCCAGACTAGGACATCCCTTTCAGAAGAATTTGCCTTTTATTGAATCATCTATGATTAACCTAATGATACTTAACTAATCACTAAAATGAGTAAGGAGGGAATGTGAAGATGCCTCCTATATGTCTGCCAAAATAAGTATTCTTAATAGAAGCCTTTGACCAATTTTCTAGCTCACACTAATTTCTTGTAATAGTAATAGTGATTATGGAAACTGTTGGTGTTCTATGTATACTTGAACCCAATTTACTGACTAAGCTGGAGTCAGAATGATGCTGGAAGGAAACAACATAATCATTTTTTACAACTGCTATTTTTACTCAGTTCTATGGGTTTATACTTTTCCTCCCAGAAGGAAATCTAAGGCAATCACATTGCTTTTTTGACTTCCTTAAATAATATATTAATGGTCTCTCTTTTTGAAATAACAAAATTCCAGTCCAGTATAATATAAAAACTCCGAACTATCCTTCATTTTAAAACTTCTCTTTTGAGCTTTCAATTAGTGGTTGGCTTCTGTTCTGGTTTTTATTGCTGCATAATAAATTACTTCAAAACTGAGATATTTAAAACAATTTTATTTTGCTCATGCTTTATGGAGCAGGAATTTGGGAAGGGCTCAGCTGGGCAGTTTTCACTTGGGTTTCTCGTGTGACTGTGGTCACATGTTGGCTGGGGATGCAGCCATCTGAAGGCTCGATTGGGCTAGATTTCTAAGATGTCTCACTCTCATGACTGGCTACCTGGTCAGTGCTCAGCTGTGACTCTTTAAAGGCATGTCTACATGTGATTCCCCCATGTGGCTTGAAAATTTAGCAATTGTTTGGACTTCAGGGATTCATAAAAGTTAAATGTCCTTGAAGATAGCTGGAAGCTGCATTGCTTTTATAACCTGGCCTTGAAAGCCATACGGCTTCGCTTCTGCCAAACTTCTTTGATCAAAGGAGTCATAAACCATTCAAATTCAAGGGGAGGGGACATAGATCACACTTTTTGATTAGAGAAAAATATCAAAGAAATTTATGGCTACAGGCTAAAACCATCCTGGCTCCTTTCCACAAGATCGACATCTTATCCATCAGAACCACATACTTTTCCCTGATGTCAGTGCTCCCATTGCAAGCCCATCTCCCCTTGCTAAAGCCCTATACTCAAACCCGCCCCAGGTTGGTCTAACTATCCATAGCCTTTCACCCTTAGATCCCAAAAGGCATTAGGTACTACCCTATATGCATTCAAAAAATTTCAGGAGGACAGACAAATCTTCTAAGTCCTTATTTTGACTTTATGTGATGAGGAAGCACCCTTCCTTCACACGTGTATATGTGTATGTGTGTTTCTGTACAGACATGCACATACTAACAACTCTCTCTGAAGAAGCCCTTAATAAGTACTCAATAGGACTTCTTCAACCTTCGTGTTGACCTTACTAATACAGGCTTAAATGGTGATGGGTTAAGTGTCCCCAAATTGGTTAAATTTTTCTTATCATCCTATAAAGTTAGTCTGAAAATTAGCTGAAATACACACAGCAGTATATCATGTTACAGAGCTAAACTTCTAATTATCTGGGTTACTTATTTTTCACTTATCCAAAAATTTGAAATATAAAATATGTAATACTATATTTTAAGGATGCAAAAGTTGTACATTTTCCAAAGATACTCTTGCCTCCAAATTGAGTGAATTAGTGAGGTTAGAAAGATCCATGTGAGCTTCAGCAAGCAAAAGAGAAGTCAACTATTCAAGTTTTCCAGTGTCAGGCTTTCCTTTATAGATAGTATCTTAATTAGAGCTTAAATCTACTCTCAAAAAGACTTATTATAAAACTTTTCTTTGTTGTATTATTGTGAAAGTTGATTTCGTGTGAGAACATGTAGTGCGACAAATAACTCATCACTGTATTGGGGGCTTTATTTGAAATTAGATAAGCCTAAAAATGTAATAATTTATTTCTTTTCTGAAAATTCAATATAGACTCTGCACAAGGTATGAAAACAGAAAATAGCCAAGCAGCACTTCACGGCACCAATCTGCACAGCTCCCTAGAGGTTTGGAACATATGGAGACTCCATTATTTATGTTGATGATCACATTAGTCATTTGATACATGAAGTCATCCATATTTCAGAATAGTTGGTTTAGAAGAACTTGGCACTAATAAAGAAAAAAAATATGTAAGAAGCATTTTTCAAACTTTAATTTATCCAGAATATGTATCATTTACTATTCAAGAACTATGAAGTGATTCCCAGACAGGAATTTTCAGCAAGCAACCTTAAAATTCTTGCAAAGTATTAGAAAACACACCCAAGTTAAATGCCAAAACTCTTTCCTCCAGGGTTCCTAAACTCATATTAATAATGTGAACACTGGGCATATATGAGTAAGTTTTAGTGTTGTTACTTGTGGTGAAGTTTGTGTAAGAGAAATAGGTGTGACTCTTCTGGAGATTTGACGTTAGAGGATAACACACTATTGATGGCTCATAGGGCAGAATGCTTCTGCTGACTGCCATAGGGCTCTGGAGAACTTTGCAGGAGGTTGCCATTATCATTCAAGCAGGAAGATTTGAGCATCATCAGTCTTAACTTTTAAGTGCATGTCAGCAAGGCTGACCAAATTCCTACATAGGAATTCTCCCACAGCTCTGATAGGATCCCAGTTAAGAGGTCCACTTGGGAGAAATAAAGAAGCATTCAGTTGTTGCTTTTGTGAAGGGGGTATGTGTCACTTTTATTAACTTCAGCCCTTTGAAAGCTAATGGACACTACTGTATCATGTCATGCAGGATTCAGAGTAATCAAAAATATCACATCACAATACAAATATGTCAAAACCCTTTGTTTCATGCACAGAATTGTGTTGCATAGAAACAGCAAGAAAAAAAAAGCTTCTGTCTGCTGAGAGGAGTAAAGGAAGATTCCCAGAAGACGAATGTCTTACCAGTCCTGCTCATCTTAAAAATTCCAATTCAAAGAAATACTGAAGAGAGGGTGATCTAGAAAGAAGTGATAAAATGTGAAAAGGAGAAGAGAACATACTGAGATATGAAAAAGAATTTGAGAATTAAAAAAACATTATAACAAAAGCAAAATACAAATGGAAGAGGTACTAATTCATGAGATCAAGGTGTGAAAATTACACAGAATTCAAAGGTCTTCATAGAATTATGTCTTGCTTTGAATTTTGGGGTCATGAATGAAGCTGTGTGTTTCAACTGCACATTCTTTCAAACGGTACAGTAAATAGAACTCATCTAACTGTTGCATTTTAATGGTCCTGAGGGACTCGCTTAAATGAATAGATATGAAAGCCTTCTACATTAACTTTCAGCAATTCCTTTATAAATAAAAGCTTATAAATTGCCTAGTGCTACATCAAAACTGTTTGTGTACTTTTAAGTTGTTTAGATATCTATCAAGTGGCCTAGTTTATATATTATTGTTTTGCAGAACATTTCCTGCCTTCACATATCACTCAAAAAAGAAATTTCGTCCACTACCTGTCCAAATTGTTATAAATTTATCTAGTGAAAGTATGATACTAACAGTGGATTACAGCTAAGAAAACTGTAAGATACAATCTCTACTTAGGAAAGTATACCTATGGAAACCCAAAGAAAAGAAGAGAGGAAAACTAATAAACAATAACACAAAAAATTTGAAGCTTCTGGCACTTACAGCTATGATAATTAATATGTTAAGGGCTATAATTAATTAATTTTCTAATTAATAGAACAACACCATCAGTCAACTGGGTCTAGTTGACATTTATAAAATTCTTCATTCAATAAAAGTGAATACAGGTTCTTCTCAAGTTTATGTGGAACATTTAGTAATATAAACCATACATTGGGCCATAAAACATACTTTATCAAGTAAAAATTAGCAAAATAAAGATAATTAAAAAATCTCCAAATATTTGGAGATAAAAAAAAAAACTGCCAAATAACACATGGTTGAAATATTTTGAACAAATGAAATGAAAATGCAACTTATCAAAAGTTGTGAGATGTAGCAAAAAACCGTGCTTGGGAGAAATTTGTAGCACTGAATGCGAATATGAGAAAATAAGAAAGATCTAAAATTGATAATCTAAATTTCCACCTCAGGAAACTAGAGAAGAAGAGCAATGTAAGGCCACAACAAGAAGAAGACAGAAATAATAAAAGAGGGAAAAATCAATAAAATTTCAAGCAGGAAATCAAGACAAAATTAACAAGACCAAAAATGCTTTTCTGAAAAGTTCAACAAAGTTGGTAAACCTCTAGTCATGTTAATTAAAAAGTAAAAAAGTAAAAAAAAAAAAGAAAAGAAAAGACATACATTACTAATATCAGAAATAAAAGAGGGATCATGACTCCAGATCCCATGGATGTTTATAAGATAATCAAGGATTATAAACAACTCTATTCACACAAATTTGATAACCTAGATAAAATTAACCCATTCCTTGAAAGAGATAAACTGCAAATTCATACAAGGAGAGATTATCTGAGTAGGCTATATGTATTATGGAAACTGAATAATAATTGATAACCTTCCACAAAAGTAAGCACCAAGCTCAGAAGCTTTCATTGGTGAATTCTCCCCAATATTTAAGGAATAAATAGTACCAATTCTGTATGATCTCTTCCAGAAAATAGAATAATTTATTTTATGAAAACAGCATTAGTTTATTACTAAAACTAGATAAAGATATTGTAAGAAATCAAAATTATAGACAAATATATCTTATAAACAGTGATGCAAAAATCCTTAATAAAATGTTGCCAAATATTACATACATTAAAGCAAAGTCACACACACACAAAATTACTACATTGCACCCAACAATGTATAAAAAAATTATAGAATAGCACCAGCCAGGATTTATTCCAGGTATGCAAGGCTGGTTCAACATTTGAATATCAATTATTATAATCCATCACATCAACAAGCTAACAAAGATGACTGTATGATTGTATCAATAAAAAGAAAAATCATTTAACAAAACACAACACCCTTTCGTCAATATTCTCAGAAAACTAGAAGTGGAGGGGGACTTCTTCCACTTGATAAAGAATATTTTCTAAAATTCTACAATTACCATGATACTAAATTGTGAGAAATCAGATGCTTTCTGCCTACGATTGAGAACAAGACAAAGTTATCACCTCTTATCAATCCTATTCACAATTTTATGGAAAGTCAAAGTTAATACTCTAATTAAGAAAATGTTAAAAGATAACTTGACTATAGTCAAGATAAATAACAGATATCTATACAAAAACATATACATGCTCATGACAAATGCTCACAGCAGCATTTTTTCATAACAATCAAAAAGCAGAACTAAAATGCCCACTAACTGAAAAATAAATGAGTTCAATGTGGCATATTCATACAATGGAAATATTATTCAGCCATAAAAAGGAATGGAGTTCTGATACATGCTATGACATGGATGAACCTTGAAAACATGCTAAGTTAAAGAAGCCATGCATAAAAGACCACATTTTATGATTATATTTATATGAAATTGGCAGAATAAGAAAATTTATAGAGACTGAAAGGATATAAGTGTTTATTTAGACCTGGAAGTAGGTTGGGTGGAAATAAAGATTGAATTTTAATAGGTATGAGATTCCTCTTCGAGGGAAAAAAACTTTTCTAAAATTAGATTGAGGTGATGGTTAACAATGGTTACACAACTTGTGAACTTACTAAAAGTCATTGATTTGTACACTTTAAATGGGTGAATTTTATGGTAATATGAATTACAATTCAATAAAGCCATTAAAAAGTGAATAATTCAGACATTTGTAAGTAATATTTATGGAATGTTATTCACATACACATCACTTTTCCAAGAAATTTTTAAGGATTATTTAATATAAACAATAATGTCTATGAGGTAGTTATTAATATCATCTTTAATTTATAGGCCGGGGCACGGAAACTTATAACACTGAAGTAACTTGCTGAAAGTCACGTAGCATTCGTGTGTTCGGCCTAGAATCCATACCCAGGCAGTCTGGCTCCAAATTACTTGCCTTAAACCACACACTTCTGCTATATTGTGTTGCTAAGAATTTACATTCCTATTATATTCTTATTACTTTTACAGAAATTATGCAATTATTGCAAGATTTCTACTAGGGAAGGTGTTTTCTTTCAGCCAAAGCTAAATAGGGCAAGCACTAATGTGAATACTCTACCTTTTGGGCCTTTGGGCCTTCGCCATTGCCTGAAATGGTCATCCTCTTCTTGCTCTGGTTTAAATTCTATCCAGTTTTCAAGGCCAAGTCCAAAGTGATCTCTGGAAAGATTTCCTTAACTCCCCAGGCCAATGTGGTCGTTCCCTTTCTTGTCCCATAACATTCATTACATGCCTGTAGTATACCATTTCCCCTAGTATATTATAATTGTTTTAATAGCTGT
>NW_012152174.1:6167652-6179215 GCF_000956105.1 Propithecus coquereli | reverse complement strand
CATTTTTCCTTCTTGGTATTGCAGCCATGTATCTTTACATTACCTCGCAAGCAACTTGAATATCAATTAGTGGACACTAGCAGTCAATTGCTAAACATATGCTAAGCATATTCGCTCTGCATTTGCCCCATGGCATCAGAGTTGCCTGAAAGTCATCCCATCCCCCAAGTGTCCAATCTACTCTACAGATATAATTTGCATGGTGCTACTATTGGGATTCCATCCTTCCAAAAGCAAGTATGATTCTGTGCAAAGAAAGGCATGATTGTGTGTGAACCATGGAGCTCATGAATTAATATCTCTGCTGACATACAAACCAGGCATTTTACTTTTCACTCAAAGTCCACTCTGTGTTTTGAGGGTTCACAGTAAATTTGATTGTGAGAGAATCACAAAATTTTAATAGGAGTGCTTTAGTAAGGAGCTTTCTTCCTCAGCCGAGGCTAATAAGTCTAGGTAATGGTTATTTAGGCCAGGGACTTGTTAGAGATTTGAGGTTTGTTTGAGCTTCTAGGTTATTAGGTATGAAATGTCCGATTTCCTTAAGTACAAAACGTGAGAGTTAATATCTCTGACATTTCACTTTGACACTTCTTGTTTTATTTTTATTGTGAAGGTATATCCTCCGTCTTTTAAACACATGTTTTGGCTTGTAATCATCTTTCAAAAATTTTTTAGAGCAATTTTTGTGAAACCATGGATAAGTCAAAAATTCGTGTTATTTTTGAATATGAGTTCCATCGTGGAGCCAGTGCAGCACGAACAGCTCAAAATACCAACAAAGAGTTCAGGCAGGATGTGGCTAATGACCGCACAGTGTGTTGATGGTTTGAGAAGTTGTGTTCTGGTGTTTTTAATCTTGAAAATGAGCCACGTGGGACCTGAGACCAAGGTGGATAATGGTGAGTTGAAAGCTGTAGTGGAAGTGAATCCATCTCAACCTACGCATGAATTAGCAGCAAGGTTTGATGTTACTGTTCCAATAATACTGGACCATTTGAAACAAACCTGCAAGGTAAAGAAGCTGGATAGATGGGTACCACGTGAATCAAACCAAGCTTCAAAAGAGAAATCATCTTGAAGCTTGCCTTTCTTTGCTGTCTCAATGTAAAGGTGAACAATTTCTACACCGTATTGTTATTTGTGATGAAAAATGGATTCTTTTTGACAATTGCAAGCATTTGGCACAATGGTTGGATAAAGACGAAGTGCTGAAACACAGTCCAAAACCAAATATTCATCCAAAAAGGTTAATGGTGCCTGTTTGGTGGTCTAGTGCTGTTTTATTCACTACAGCTTTATGGAACCTGGTCAATCAATTACAGTGGATGTCTAGTGCAACCAATTGGACAAAATGATGAGGACGCTTGTGATGAAGCAACCAAGATTGGTCAAGAAAAACAGGCCATCCTCTTGCAAGACAACACGATCACATGTTGCACAAACAATGCTGCTCAAATTATAGCATCTGTATTTGGAAACTCTCTGTCATCCACTGTATTCACCAAACCTTGCATCGACTGACTACCACTTCTTCCAGGCTTTACACCACTTCTTACGTGGAAAAATATTCAAATCTCAGCAAGCTGTGGAAAATGCCTTTCACAATTTCATTGCCACTTGCTTTCCAAGCTTCTTCGCTGTTGACATAAACAAGCTACCGTTAGATGGCAAAACTGTGTCAATAGTTTAGGCACATACTTTGATTCATCATACTATTTCCTGTTTGAAATATAATAAACTACACTTTTGATTCGAAATTGAATATTTCATATTTAATCACCTAATATCTGCCTGTCTCAGAGAAATTCTATGATAGTAAGGAATGTATTTTTGAAAGTCTGCCTATCCAGTTTGAGCCTTTCGAGGGGTGTGTGTGTGTGCCTTTGTGGGTATTATAATACTCTTCATCACAGACTCTTTTCTGGTGATACCTTTTAAAAATGCAAAAATTATAGTGAAAGATATGAAAATTTACTGAAATTCTGAAAAATACATGCAAATGGTCCCTGCCAGAAAATCCAAGCAGTTTATAGTGGTCTGAATCTCTCATAGTTAGGTTCTTCTTATCACTTAGGTTCCCTATAAATTCCCTTACTCAAAGAATCCTTCCTTGATCATCTTATGAAATATGACCCTTCCCTATCACTATCATGTTGTTCTATACTCTCTATCGGAATTATCGCTTTTGAAATCTTCTTGTTTATTCATTTTTGTGTTGTTTTCTTTGAATCGCCTACTAGTAGTTTTTAAGCTCTATGAAGGTAGGAATACTACCAGTCTTATTCATAATTCTATCCATAGTGCCTATAACAGTGCCCAGAAGAAGAAAAAAAGTTCAATAAAGCTTGAAAAATTGATACATAAAGAAATAAGTATGATGCAGACAATGCAGATTTTTTTAAAATTATGTTTTTTTAGATGTTATGTGCCTAGATTACCTTGAATCATAAATGATCTCTAAGAGTTTCTTTGACATGTTCATTTATCATTGATCATTTAGTGAAGAAGAAAGGTCCTTGCAGGAACAGAGAAATCTATATAGCATCAAATTTTGAGGAGAAGTGTTTTGGAGAAATATAATTTCTATAATATATGAGCATGAAGCTCTCACCAATAAAAAGAAAAAGAAAAGAAAATGAGCAGACATCTAGATCTTTTGCCATCCTGCTCACAATTTCAGAGAAGTGATGTTCAGATTCTATGCTTATCATGGTATGATATTAAAAACCCAGCAAGACATAGCAAATCAAGTATCACCTTGCATCGGGTATTCTTGATTGTTACACTGAACTATAGCCTATGATTCTCATCACTTTCAATTTATAATCTCACTTTGTTTTACTTTAGTCGTTGATAAAAAGGAGGGATTTTTTTCTAACATAGTCTATAGGGTTATTTTTAATTCTATAGTATTATTTTAGCATTAAATTCTGAAAAGCATCATTTGGCAAAGAAACATCTTGCTAGCTCTTGTGTTTATAGGCTTGGAGTGCTAATGCAACATTAACACAAGATTTTCCCCTTCCCCTCAATGGAAATTGGTAAGTGAACATTTTGTGTATTATTACCTTTGGCTAGAAATATATTTCCTGATGGTTTTTAGGGTCTAAGAGAATGTATACTGCTTTTCAAATAAGCTTAGAAAGTATGTATGAACAATATATCCATACTTGTTTTCCTTTATAATTACATCCTTATTTCTGAAGTTGAGGGATTAAAGACGCATTGATATAGTGTGCAAAACAGTATTACTGAAATTGAGAGTCACTTTGGTAGGTCGCATGGTTCATGTTCATTTCTCCAAGCTAAGAATAAAAGACCCGGCTTCCAAAGATTCCAGCACAACATAAGTGTGAAATAATCGTGTATCACATGTGAATCTCCTTAGCAATAGATAGGCTGTCATTAATGAAGGCAAGTTTACATGTCTCAAATGCTACAGAAATGGCCTTGAAGTAATTTTTCAAACATTAGAACTTGTATGTTTACTCTTCTAAATTAGCCATAGAAGCTTCCTTTTTCCAAATGAGACTGATGGAAAGTTTCAATTTGCACAATTACTTTCTAAGTTACACATATGCAAAAATAATCAAAGAGTAGGGAGAGCATTTTCCTTTTATCCCTGTGTAACTTAAAAATAGCAATGCAAGTTTGGCTCATGCACTGTGAAAACTTTCATCTTCTGCTGGAGCTCAATAGATCAAAAGGATAATGTTCCAGAAAGATGTGAATGAATGGAAGCAGGCTGTCAAATGGTGAGTTTACTCCTTTTTTCTTTTTCTCTTTTTTGTGAACTTGTATTATTAAAAAGAAAAAAAAAATGAATATGCCTAAACCACCATCAGTAAAACAAAAAGATATCTCATGTATGTATATAAAACTGGGGCAATATTCATAGTAAAATTAAAACAATTCACAATTATGAACAATTTACATTTATGATATAGGTGTTATTATAAAGAGTAACTATTTTAACATTTAATCTTAATTATAAGTTAAAGGGATTCATCCCCTAATTATTACTTTATTTTAGTGTCATGAAGTGTATTTTAAAATGAAAATGGTATTTGTTCAGTTCCCCTGCAGCTCCCATGTTCCATTAAGAAATGTAAGGTAACGATGTGGAGGCTCAGTGCACTTAGAGCAGAGTAACAGAAGCATTTTAATAAATTGGATATACCTACTTCCATATTTGGCTTCTTTTGAGCCCATAACATGGCATATCTATTGTAACATGTTAATTTGGTGCCATGTAGAATTGAGTAAAATACTGTGTTACCTAAATTAAAAGAAGTCACTATCTATGAAAATAAGCCATAGAGATAAAAAATAAGTTACTCTTTAAAAACGAAGATGAATACTTCATTTACCATGAAGGTAATTGACAGATGGGCAGTTTTGCAAAGTCTAGTGGCCTATTATGTAACAGAACAGTATACATTTTTATATACATATAAATTACTACTAAAATGATATAATGATAACTCTTAATGGGATGCTATTCAAATAATTGCTACTAATTTTTTTAAACACCATTTATTGACAGGACATTTTTAAGGAATCAGATGTTTCAAATAAGATACTTGCACTCAAATGTTTATTGCAGCACAATTCATAATCACCAAGGTGTGGAATCAACCCAAGTGCTCATCAATTCATGAGTGGATTAATAAAATGCATTATATGAATACCATGGAGTACTACTCAGTCATAAGAGAAAATGATGAATCAATTCCTTTTGTAACAACCTGAATGGAACTGGAGACCATTCTCCTAAGTGAAGTATCACAAGAATGTAAAATGAAACATCACATGTACTCACTATTAAATTGGAACTAACCAATCAGCACTCATGTGCAAGACAGAAGTAAAACTCAATGGAAACCAAGCAGGTGGGAGGGGGGAGGAGGGGCTGTGTGAAATCACACCTAATGGGTAAAATGTACACTATCTGGTTGATGGGCACACTTACAGTTTGACTCAAGCTGTACAAAAGCAATCCAGGTAACGAAAACATTTGTACCCCCATAATATTCTGAAATTTTAAAAAATTAATAATTACCTACCATACATCCTTTGATTGTAAGATAATGTTTATTTTTATGTATTCAATAAAAACTTTTTAAAATCTAAATGCTCAATAGCTGAATAACAAAATCCATGCTCTTCTCAGTATACTGGGCACATAGTTGGACTACATTTCTCAATTTTGCTTACAATTAGATGTGGTCATTTGCAGTGATAGCTGCCACTTCCAAGCATAACTCAAACAAAACTCTCATTTGTATTTTTCTATGCCAGTTGGAATAAAGAGGACCCATAACTTTGGAAGGCAAGTGTTGAAGATGGCAGAGGTTCCATCTTGACTTTGTGGAGAGTCATGTCATCACCCTCTTTTCCTGCCTAATACTGTTACATGAACATGAAATAGACTTCTACTGTGTTTCGACTATTATACATTTTGGAGTCTATTTGTTATTGCACTTAACCTATCCTAAGTAATACGCCAGTACTCTTAAATAAAAAATTCCTGGCAATGATTTTTTGGAAGAATTGAGGTCCTCTTTAAATATTTTTTGCAAATAACTTCTCCACACTTCCTCCTCCTACAAATCACCGACACTTCCTTTCCTGTCCTTTCTGTGTGACAGTGTTCTTATTTCATATTTCCTTGAGAATAAAAAGGTAGATAGAAATGCACTTATCTTCACACCATGTTAATGTGCCTCCCTCCCCACATTTCTATCCACACTTCCTTTTTTCCCTTCCTGTTTCATTTTAGAAAAAGGAAAACATAAAAGGTAAAAGAAGCAATTAGATTGTGTGGGGAGAGGCTTAATAAAATTCATTCCTTTGGGCCTGAGAATTGAAATTTCATTTAACTCTCTAACTCTGATCCTCTGGCAGCTGGATAAAAAAGTATGTCAACCATGTTATCAGGCAATATTGCTTATAACAAAAATGACCCCTGAAAAACTACATCTGGATTGGATGCAGCTTTAGGCTATCCTAAGTGTAGTGGCTGGTATGATTTTTTTTGTTACTCTGGAAGATAAGCTTATAGTGTTCTTATAAGAGATATCACCTTCTATGGGGCGTGAGTCTTTTAAGCCAAAGTAACTCCTGCACCTCTCCTTTTTTTTTTTTTTTTTTTTTGAGACAGAGTCTCACTGTGTTGCCCAGGCTAGAGTGCCGTGGTGTCATCCTCATCCTCGCTCACAGCAACCTCAAACTACTGGGCTCAAGTGATCCTCCTGCCTCAGCCTCCTGAGTAGCTGGGACTACAGGCATGTGCCACCATGCCCGGCTATTTTTTCTATATATTTTTAGTTGTCCAATTATTTTCTTTCTATTTTTAGGAGAAACGGGGTCTCGCTCTTGCTCAGGCTGGTTTCGAAGTCCTGAGCTCAAACAATCCGCCCGCCTTGGCCTCCCAGAGTGCTAGGATTACAGGCGTGAGCCACCGCGCCCGGCCAAATTCCTGCACCTCTTAACATGGAGTCCGAGCCCTTGAGTTGTGGTCTAGGATGAGGATAGCTGCTGGATGTGAATTGCTGTATAGGCTGCCACAGGACTCCTTTTAAAGAAATGCCTGATGGTGTCCTCCTACCAAGCTGTGTTTCCTGCCTGTGTCACTCTGAGTAGCCTGGTCTAAGTGTGGCCCACTGCAGTGTTGTGAATCTGAATGTTTAGTTGAAACCAAGAAGATTCTCTGCTGTGCTTTGCATGTCTCTGATCCAATCCCCACCCTAAGTTCTATCAGAGAGGAAGCCACTCCTTGTCTACTTCAGTGGAACTCTGGAGGTTTTTTCTCTCAGGAGGATGAGAGGAGAGTCTCTGGAGTAGGAGAAATTAGAAACAGTTGTAGGTAGGGATATTATACTGAAAATAGAGGGGTTTAGGTAATATTTACATACCGATTCCTGAGGCTCCTGAATCCTCTTCTGCTAACTGACTTATCGAATGCTGGCAGAAGAATGAAACAGCCTTCTCTGACAAATTGGACCTGCCAAAAGGAGAATCGCAAAGGTATGGGCATCTTGTCCCTGCTGAAAGAAAATCTCAGGCGGAGCACTCAATAGTGAAATCCAGACGGCACGTCCATGAGGCTCCAATCATTTGTTCAGTATTCCACTCTTAAATATGAGCAGAAAATTATGTATTACTCAATATCTGATGAAAGCCTATAATGAAAAAAATCAAAGAACAAAATAAATGCAAAGCAATTTATAAAGACCACCCCCTCATACACACACTTGCAGACAAAAGCAACGCAAAGTCCATTACACAAATCTAACAATTCTTCAAATAAAAATTGATAACAGAAAGAAAAACTTAAAGAATGCTAGAAAACTAGGTGAAAGAAATAGTCCATGAAGTAGAGAAAAAAAAAAAAGGCAAAACTTGGAAAATATGTGTGAAAAATATTAAGAAATTAAATGATTAGCTCAAAAAATGCAGCATCTGAATACAAGGAGTTCCAGGGAAAAAAGACATGAGAAAAACAAATGGAGAAAATCTATGAAACAATTCAAATATATTTCAAGAACGAAAGAACTTTAATTATCAGATTGAAAGTTCTTACCGATTATCTATATACGTGATAAAAGTAGATCACATCAAGTCACATCATGATAAAATTTTGAGGGACTAGGGATGTTTTACAAGCTTCCACAGGTGTTCGGGAGGGGAGAGAGTTTGTTTGCATTTCCACAGTAATAAGAATATCAGAATGGCTAAGGCCTTTGCGTAAGCAACATCAGAAACTGGAAAATAAGCACGCAATGCCTTCAAAATTCAGAAGAGAAATTATTTGCAATAGACAACACTTTATCTAGCCAAAACATCATCATATAAGAAAACTTCCTATAGTCTCATATACATTTTCTCAGGAAGTTATTGGAGGCTGTGATTCCCCATAACGAGAAAGTAAACCAACAGAGAAAGAAGATGTGGGAGTCAGAAAACAAGGGACACAATACAGAAAAGAGATAAAGGATATTTCCACCAGATGACTGTGAAAGGAGAGCCTATGTCGTAGTAATAGTAATATAATTATTACAAATACTGCACGTTGATCTAACCTAAAGGACAATGTTTAGAGTATGGGCGTGTGAAAAGAGCTCATGTGTGCAGTGGCAACGAAGAAGGGGTAAAGAGCTAACTCCTCATCCACAGTGGGCAATGAAAAGGCAATGCTTAAAATTTAAAAGCCAACAATTTTGTTAGCATGTCATGTATAGCCAAATAAATGAGAGTGGAAAATGAGGGATGAGGGGAGCACTGTTGAATTTAAAACAAATCTTGCTTAACTATTTGACTCTTCTTGCACCACTTGCATGTAAAAGATGATAAAAATAGAAATCGCAAAAAAATTAACGGCTTCTAAATGTTATAGTATTATAAGAGCATAAACAATTTTTTTCCTTATAAACATTGGATGACCAATTTATATTGAGAGATCATATATTCCATTACCTTTTAAAATTCAAAACCAAGAAGCATTCTACTGGGAAATATTAACAGAAAGATATTTTGAGGAATACATCTATAGTTCTCTCATTTACCCATTCTCCACTCCCGGTTTCTTTCCCGAGATCTTTAGTCCCATCAACCTTGAACTTTTTCTATCTTGATCAATTTCTTCCATTCAATTTCCTTTTCGGCTTAATATCTGTGGTGTATCACTTCAATATTTTCTTTCCAATATTTCCAATTTTCTTATGTCATTAACCTTTTATTACAGCTTCCTTGGAAAATTCCAACATTCAATAAATTCAAGAGATCTCATCCATGACTGCATCAGGGTTGTTCAGTGCTGCTACACACAAAATATATATAGATATATATAATTATGATGGTAGACAATATTAAGTGCTTTATTATTTGTTCATTCATTTATCTAACAAAAGAGTTGTCGAGTGTCTACTCTGTGAAATAAGCTGAAGTTATTAAAATAAGCATAGTCTTTGCCTTGGTGGAGTTTTCAATCTATGAAAGTAAACAGACTTAAATAACTCATTACTTCATGATTTGATTCCATTGTGATAAATGTTACAAAGGCAAAGCACAACGTTTTATGAGAGCATTCAATTGGGAAAGGTACCCTAATTGGTATCTTCATTCTCTGAAGAGGTGATATATGGTATTAGGGCAGAAATGAGATTATGTGTGGTTAGAACAAAGGGAATTGGAAAGTTAAAAAGAT
The DNA here is from genome assembly GCF_000956105.1 of Propithecus coquereli. Taxonomy (NCBI): domain Eukaryota; kingdom Metazoa; phylum Chordata; class Mammalia; order Primates; family Indriidae; genus Propithecus; species Propithecus coquereli. Next base: position 6,170,004 of record NW_012152174.1, on the reverse strand, counting down.
TCCAGGCAGAGGAAACCAGCCTGTTTGAAATTTGGCCCAATGACAGAACTTAGAAGAGTCCAGAAGAACTACCTTCTGCCATGTCTAGGTCTTTGCACATGCTGTTCCCCCACCTCAATAACCTCCTTTCTCTCCTGCTCCTCTTTGCCACACCTCCCATCTGAGGGATTTTGATTTGTCCTCCAGGTTTCAGTGTAGCAGCTGTTTTTTGCAGAAATATTTTTCCTGTCCTTCAACCCTGGTTTGTAGTTCCTACATTGTGTTATCAAGGACTCTTCTTCCACTGTATCAGAACATAACTGTGCTGTGTTGACTGCGATGTGACTGTCTTTCTCCTTGCCTGTGTCATCTCTTCATCTCTAAAAGCAAGGAAGATGGGATCATGTATGATTTCTCCACAATTTTATCCCCAGCACCTATATGATATAATTAAATTTTTCAGAAACTATTTGGTGAATAAATTATTTGGTAAAATAAGAGCAAATGAATCCTGGATAGACACTCAGGGCTTGAGTACAAGGTCTAATGAGTCATATGATGTTAGAACTCCTTTTTTACTATACACGTTTATTATGTTAAAGATAATTATAGTTACTGGATAAATAAGTTCTGGATAATTTGAAGTGTTATTATAAAAAAAATTGTGCTCTGTGTTTCCATGGACCAATAAAAGCCACAATACTGCTTTGTAATTATGTTGGCAAAATATCTCCATATTCAAGTATTCCAGATGCTAGCAGACTGATGGATAAACTTCATGATTACATGTATATTACTCTTTCTAAATGTTTTAAATTTTCAACTTTGAAATAATTGGCTAAATTTCTTAGGTGGAAAAATTTCCAATTATGTAAAATAATCATTTGTTTTACTTGGAAAGATTTAAATGAATAATTTTAATCAGTACACTCAACAAAAATTATGGTAACTCAAGTTTACATTTGTTAACATTCTACCTAACTTAAATTTACATGTAGAAAGTAAATATTGTGCTAATTGTAGGAATAGTATTCTTAAAAGAACATTTAAAAAATGGAATGTATTATGTGACTATGTATTAAAAACATTGGGAGTCTGACCTATAGACTGCAGGCAAATATGTATATATATATATATATTAATAGTATGATTGTGACTAACTAGATTTCCATCTTAAAACATCCTTAGCCCAATAAAATGAATTAAGGTAGACTGTAACTGTAAAATAGAATGAAGAAGAAAAAAATGCACAGGATTCGTAAAAGAAGATAAGAATCTCATGCTTTTTACTCAGAAGAGAGAAATCTGATTTAGGAATACCCATACACATACTTTATGTATATACATACAAATGTATGGAAAAATGGCACAGAAATTTCCATAGAACACTAGAAAAATAGCAACCCATGTTAAATAGCAGCAAAACAAATTGGCAAAACTGTTGCTTATGATAATTTGGAAGACATAAAGTGTACTTAATCAACTTTTGGATTTTGGCTAAGAAAATCTCCAAACAAAATGCTAAAAATGTCAGTGGATATTTATGGCTGTGTATGATAAAATTGAGGAAGAAATCAGTGAGCTAACGAAGGAACTATTCAGTTTCAAACAGAATTTAGAAGAGCCAGGACTTGCATGATTGGAAAATAAAATGGTCTCTCTAGCTTATAAAAAAATTTCTCAACGTGAAACAAGGTGCAGAACCAAAGATAAAATCAATGATGTGACTATATGATCTTTTGTCAAAGTCCTCTGGAGAACACAGCTCTACTGAAGGTTTAAGAACCTAGGGGTGTTGTGCCATGCCAATTTCACACATGATCCAAAGTAGAAAAGGCTGGCCTTTAAAAAAATTAAGAATGTGGCTTTTGGGACATGGAGGGGACCTGAATCTGATTCATAAACAAACAATCTTGGACTAAAAGGAGCAGAGATAATTTAAACTGAAAAACAAAACAAAACAAACTGTTAGCTCAAATTTTCTGCTGTAAGAAGCAAGATGAGAAAATTACTCAGCTGCAAACATGGGCCAGTTCTTGTGGAAAAGGAAGGATATCTCAGTGAGCAGAGTGAAAACCCCAGAGAGTAGAGTCAAAAGTGATATGCAACTGCAGTATGGGGGAGTCACTCCTGAGAACCAGAATTGGGCCCCCATCAGCAATCATTTTCTGCCCCCAGAATGCTGGGGTTTGCTAACATGATTCTGGCTGGATTTCAGAATTACTATGAATTTGTGTCCTTCCATGGAATCCTGCCATGTCCTTCTCTTTTTTCTTCCTTTTAAATGGGAGTATCTATTATAGTTATTCAGTCCCTGTCTCAACACTGTATGTGGGCTATGTGGAATGCAGGTAGAATGAGGTAACTTATATT
>NW_012152174.1:6165241-6167597 GCF_000956105.1 Propithecus coquereli | reverse complement strand
GCTAGGATTACAGGCGTGAGCCACCGCGCCCGGCCAAATTCCTGCACCTCTTAACATGGAGTCCGAGCCCTTGAGTTGTGGTCTAGGATGAGGATAGCTGCTGGATGTGAATTGCTGTATAGGCTGCCGCAGGACTCCTTTTTAAGAAATGCCTGATGGTGTCCTCCTACCAAGCTGTGTTTCCTGCCTGTGTCACTCTGAGTAGCCTGGTCTAAGTGTGGCCCACTGCAGTGTTGTGAATCTGAATGTTTAGTTGAAACCAAGAAGATTCTCTGCTGTGCTTTGCATGTCTCTGATCCAATCCCCACCCTAAGTTCTATCAGAGAGGAAGCCACTCCTTGTCTACTTCAGTGGAACTCTGGAGGTTTTTTCTCTCAGGAGGATGAGAGGAGAGTCTCTGGAGTAGGAGAAATTAGAAACAGTTGTAGGTAGGGATATTATACTGAAAATAGAGGGGTTTAGGTAATATTTACATACCAATTCCTGAGGCTCCTGAATCCTCTTCTGCTAACTGACTTATCGAATGCTGGCAGAAGAATGAAACAGCCTTCTCTGACAAATTGGACCTGCCAAAAGGAGAATCGCAAAGGTATGGGCATCTTGTCCCTGCTGAAAGAAAATCTCAGGCGGAGCACTCAATAGTGAAATCCAGACGGCACGTCCATGAGGCTCCAATCATTTGTTCAGTATTCCACTCTTAAATATGAGCAGAAAATTATGTATTACTCAATATCTGATGAAAGCCTATAATGAAAAAAATCAAAGAACAAAATAAATGCAAAGCAATTTATAAAGACCACCCCCTCATACACACACTTGCAGACAAAAGCAACGCAAAGTCCATTACACAAATCTAACAATTCTTCAAATAAAAATTGATAACAGAAAGAAAAACTTAAAGAATGCTAGAAAACTAGGTGAAAGAAATAGTCCATGAAGTAGAGAAAAAAAAAAAAGGCAAAACTTGGAAAATATGTGTGAAAAATATTAAGAAATTAAATGATTAGCTCAAAAAATGCAGCATCTGAATACAAGGAGTTCCAGGGAAAAAAGACATGAGAAAAACAAATGGAGAAAATCTATGAAACAATTCAAATATATTTCAAGAACAAAAGAACTTTAATTATCAGATTGAAAGTTCTTACCGATTATCTATATACGTGATAAAAGTAGATCACATCAAGTCACATCATGATAAAATTTTGAGGGACTAGGGATGTTTTACAAGCTTCCACAGGTGTTCGGGAGGGGAGAGAGTTTGTTTGCATTTCCACAGTAATAAGAATATCAGAATGGCTAAGGCCTTTGCGTAAGCAACATCAGAAACTGGAAAATAAGCACGCAATGCCTTCAAAATTCAGAAGAGAAATTATTTGCAATAGACAACACTTTATCTAGCCAAAACATCATCATATAAGAAAACTTCCTATAGTCTCATATACATTTTCTCAGGAAGTTATTGGAGGCTGTGATTCCCCATAACGAGAAAGTAAACCAACAGAGAAAGAAGATGTGGGAGTCAGAAAACAAGGGACACAATACAGAAAAGAGATAAAGGATATTTCCACCAGATGACTGTGAAAGGAGAGCCTATGTCGTAGTAATAGTAATATAATTATTACAAATACTGCACGTTGATCTAACCTAAAGGACAATGTTTAGAGTATGGGCGTGTGAAAAGAGCTCATGTGTGCAGTGGCAACGAAGAAGGGGTAAAGAGCTAACTCCTCATCCACAGTGGGCAATGAAAAGGCAATGCTTAAAATTTAAAAGCCAACAATTTTGTTAGCATGTCATGTATAGCCAAATAAATGAGAGTGGAAAATGAGGGATGAGGGGAGCACTGTTGAATTTAAAACAAATCTTGCTTAACTATTTGACTCTTCTTGCACCACTTGCATGTAAAAGATGATAAAAATAGAAATCGCAAAAAAATTAACGGCTTCTAAATGTTATAGTATTATAAGAGCATAAACAATTTTTTTCCTTATAAACATTGGATGACCAATTTATATTGAGAGATCATATATTCCATTACCTTTTAAAATTCAAAACCAAGAAGCATTCTACTGGGAAATATTAACAGAAAGATATTTTGAGGAATACATCTATAGTTCTCTCATTTACCCATTCTCCACTCCCGGTTTCTTTCCCGAGATCTTTAGTCCCATCAACCTTGAACTTTTTCTATCTTGATCAATTTCTTCCATTCAATTTCCTTTTCAGCTTAATATCTGTGGTGTATCACTTCAATATTTTCTTTCCAATATTTCCAATTTTCTTATGTCATTAACCTTTTATTACAGCTTCCTTGGAAAATTCCAACATTCAATAAATTCAAGAGATCTCATCCATG
>NW_012152174.1:6151364-6162596 GCF_000956105.1 Propithecus coquereli | reverse complement strand
TTTTAAATGGGAGTATCTATTATAGTTATTCAGTCCCTGTCTCAACACTGTATGTGGGCTATGTGGAATGCAGGTAGAATGAGGTAACTTATATTTTAGTTCACAAGCTTCTGAATAAAGAAGAACTCCATCCAAGGGGCTTCCTCTGCATCAAGACCTGGGGGTGGCATGGCACTAGTTGTAGCCAGAGAGCGAAGTGTGCTAAATTGAAAAGATGCTCAGAATATTTCACAGCTCCTCCCAGCAAGTTGTGGAGTCTATGCCTCCATTTTTTGAATTTTATCTTGGCCTTGTGAATTTCTTCGACAATGGAATATAAGAAAAAATATTGCAGAAAGAGGTTTAAAATGGTATTCACACTGCGGCTTCCCCTCCTTTGCTGTTGGGAATCCTGGGACCACCATGTGAAGAATCCCAATCTATCTTCTTGGAGATGACAGATCACATAGAAAGAGGTCCCAGCCTTTGATATGGCAGAGCAGTCTCTGATGATAAGTTGAGGTCTTATCATCCTAAACCACTCAGCCCCATCTGACAGAGCATAGAAATCCTAATGCATTCTGAGCAATATTACATATTATTATTTCAAGCCATTAAGCTTTAAGGTGATATGCTATTCAGCAAAAGATAAATAAGAGAAGTAGTAATCTATAGTCTTTATAAAGTAATTGTAATCATGGTCTAAATTTTTACGATGTCCTCATTATTGAATGAAGAACATAGCTTCCCAAGATTATGAACTCATTAATTAATTTTCTTACTTTAATTATAACTGGAAATTTTTGAGCTTATTTTTTCTCCCTGCTTACAACTAACATAAACTATCACAGAGTTAGTAATATCTGTGTAGGATGCTCAGTATGATTCTCTAAATATTTCCTACTTATTTAGACTTGGAAGAAACTTCTGCTAGGAAGAGGGCAGAGCCAGAGTGTGTGCTATGGTGAGTCTTACACAGAGTCCAGAGGTCCTTGTTCTTAATTTCTTGCCTACTCTTAGCAACTTTGCAAGCTAGAGACACCTGCCAAATAATTCTTGAAGAACGGATGCTCATTTTTAAGAATAGTTGCTACTCCCTTGCTACTCAAAGTATGGTTCCCAGACCAGCAACATTGGCATCACCTGGGAGCTTGTTAGAAGTGTAGGATTTCGAACTCCACCACAGACCTACTGAATCAGAATTTGTATGTTAATGAGATCCCTAGGTAATTGTATCTACATAAAAGTTTGGAAAGCACTGATCAAAAGTATATAGGTTATTATACTAAACACTCTCTTAAAACCCTTCAAAGCTACTTACCAATATTTTTAAGTCCCCCAAACTCAGAGCCCCTCTTATATTGCCATGCAGACAGATAAAATCACACGTGTTCTGTGTATCACCTAAAGTCCAACAACGCCAAATTTATTAGATCGAATCATATGAAGTTGCCTAAGTTCGATTGCTTTTGACTAATAAAAACTACAATTTTATAAGATTCAACCAAGTATTTTGAGAAGCATAAATACAGTATAGTGAACACAGGGTTTGGAGTAGTCTATGTGGAAATGCTAGTTTCTCTATCTTGTAGTTCTACAGACTTGGGAAAAATTACTTAGTCTCCTTGAATTTCAGTTGTCTCATTTCAAAAATATGGATAACACTGTTTATTTGTATCTTTATTAAGTAGATTCAATAAGAAAATATATGTGATTATGCTTAATGTAATGGCCGGTTCATGGTAGAACCTAAACAAATGTATGTTTTCTATGTGACTATGATTTGCTGCAAAAAGTGAAACACACAAGACAATTAAATGAATAAAAAATGACTTTTTGGGAATCTTGAGTATCTAGCCTAAAGGTTTTAAGACAGAAAGTGATATTTTGGATGCTCGAGGAAGTATTTCCAAATGATACAATATTGCTTTCTTAGTTGTCCTTTTGGGATATAGGGTCTCTAGTCAATTTCTTTGCCAGGTTGTTTAAAAGCGTGCCCCATTGGTCTGAAAGAAATGTATTGCTTATTGTTTTTCTTCTATCATTTTCCCCCTTCAGCAATGTGATCTACTTTATTAGAGGGTTAGCAATGAACTCAGAAAAGGGTTTACACTGCCAGCTGTAGATTCAGATAAACAGATTTGTATTAATCCACTGAGTAATTGGGAACATTTCATCTAATAAGGCATTTTGCTTAGATCATGCCAACTGACCTAAGTGAGTAAAAAATTTGCTGTATCATCTGCTTGGGAGAGTAAATTTGATTGTGAACATACTTATATAGTGTCATACTATATCACTAAAGAAAAATTGAGAAGTTAGGGCCTGACCTGAGGGATACAACAATTTCAACCGAATTAATATCCCACAGAGATCTTCAAACACATTCCTCAGAGGCCAATTTCAAGTATTACTAGAGCAATTACATTTCATATTAGACTGTTCTAATTCATGTTGTTTCAAGCAAGGAATGAAGTAAAACTGTCTATTCATGTAGCAAAAGGGAAACTTCTTGCAACCAGCCACACGAACAGATGCCATGGAATGACATGTTAAAGAAGTTAAAGTCAGAGAAAAAGATAAAAATCTAAGAACCATATTTGCAATTTATTTCAAAATGTCTCATTTTCTAAAAATTGCATATAGGAAAGCAAGAGAATATGAATATTAGGATCAAGTAAGACTACAGTTTGGTGAGGTTGTACCTAATGGGAAATGTTCTATTAGTTATCCTCAACATTTTGCATAGGCTTCCAGTAACATGATACCTCTATAAATATATACCTTGGATCTATAATTCAATTAAATTTGCCATAAGCCTTGGTTAAAGCAAATTTACTACTGTAGAGCTTATGGAAGCAATATAAATCTGTGTTTACTGATGAAGCAGGGCTGTAAGTGCTCGAGAAGTCCTTAATGGAAAGATACCATGATGAGTAACATATGGGAGCATAAACTGGTTATATAAAATGTGTTATTTACCAAGAGAAAAATGTTATCTAATACTTCAATTTCTGTAGGTGAAAGAAATGTAAAAAAGCACCTACATTCATATACTCTGGACGGACGTTGAAACTTGTTCGAATTACTACCAGGGGAGCCCTAGCATATCAGGCTCTGACTTGCCAGAGCCCAGAGTTAAGTTTATTCTCACATTCTGGCCTATATAATAAAGAGACAGAACATATTGTGCATGGCAGCAAATTGGATCAGAGCCATGCTGTATAAGTTGAGAGTGAACAAAGAGAACTTACTTACAGAGAAAAAAAAATAACAATAGTGCAACAATAACAAAAAATATCTCTTTAAAGCACACATTAAAGCACACCCAGGAGAAACCTTGCAGTTTAGCCCAATCAGCTGCTTTTTTAGATGAAAAAGTCAAGATTTAGAGTAATCGCGGACCCACTCTCCCAACATACTTTGAGTCTTGGGCTCTACTCCTTGTTCTAAACTGACTTCAGTGCTTTGGTTTTTCTCCTGCTAAAACTCACTGATAACAACTACTGGACCCTTGTCCATATTGTTATTTTCAAATACCAGTGTCACAGTTTTCCCCATATTCACATAAAACCTATTTTAGTATTTAATGTTGTTAACATTGTTTTTTGAATATTTACCTGCATTTTTAACTTATGATAAAAATATCATTGAAATTATAGATCTGATGAATGCTATGTTATTTTTAAATAATAAACATAAAATAATTCTAATACTATTGAGATACAGAGATTAATTTGTTTACTGTCTATAACCATGTTATGTAACTCACTTTGGGAAACACTGTCCTCTATTTCTCCCTTCCACAAATATTTACTGAACTGCTAATGACTACAACACATTGTGTTAGGAGATAAGTTGGAAGATAAAGATGAATAAAAATATGATGTAGGTTTTAACAGGAGCTTAAAATTTAATGGAATATAATAGAGGCATGCCCACAAATGACATATAGGAGAAACCATAGAGGAATGGGGGCAAGTGCTGAGCTGAAGCTAAGCTTGACTGTAAGCAGCCTCAGGTTTGTAAGTTTGAACACTGCCCATCCAGGCCATGATTGTCTCACATTCTGCAAAGTGGTGCCAAAAACAAAGCTACTGAAACTAGAATGAATGGTAATCACAATCATTCGTAGAGAATAATATGAAAAAGAAGTGTCCTTTTAATCCTTTTGTATATTTTGAATTTAGTTTCAGCCCTTTCTCAATCCACGGTTTTATGTCGCCATGCTTCCTGCACTGTAGGTGTGTGATGTTAGGGTACCTTGGCATATTTGACATTCTATAGAGAGGTCCAATAAGGACTAAAGAGGACTGATGGTCCAAAGCCAATAATTGTATCCAAGTTCAAAGTTTCCATTAGGGAAATTCTCACCCTGGGCACCAAATCATGTTTCGGGACAAATCAATGTTTTTAATTAAAAACAAGCAGTCTATATCCACCAAGGTTGGAAAATTTTAATCCTTTACATATCAATTTATGAAGACGGAACTTCATAAAGATTAAATAGGGTAATAGGGTAATTATTTTACATCTAAAGATGTATTCTGACTCAGCCAGTTTCCAGACTCTCTTTTACAGCCATTAGAGAAAGTGGAAGTGACATGATGTATTTTTGTCTCAAGAGCGTATGCTTTCTGGTTTATGTCCACATTAAGTGTGAACGCAAGATCAGCCCTGCTCCCACATGGAGAGCAAATGAGTCCTTACTGCCTCAAACAACTCAAGTGTTGCACGAGCCCTGCTCCCTGTTTACCCTGCAGTGCACCGCTCTCATTCTCTCACAGGTGTACGTAAGTGGGATGGATGGAAAGATGCTTTGTCCTCTTTGCCTCTTCTCTATCAGCGATGCTTTCATTAATTTGACCAGCACCTGTGCTTGAATAGACCCATGAAACAAACCAAGACATTAAGACTTTAAACATGGGAGCTCTGAGTTTTATCAAGGCACACGGAGTGGAAAATGGAAACAAGCTTCACTAGGTACTCATCATGGAGCTAGGGAAGAAAACCTTTTGGAGATCCTATAACCCTCCAAGAGAGGTTGCTGAGAGAGAGAGAGAAAGAGAGAGCTGGTTCTAGCTGTCTGTGGCAACAGCTGGCTTCTTAAAATTCCTTCTCTGATCGTGGATGTCTCATAAACACAACAGGAATGAAACAGCCATGCTCTCTGAGTCTCTGAGTGCTTCTGGAAACAATTGAAAAGCATTGTTTTATTCTGCCAACCAAAGAAGCCACTTATTTTCTTAAGAGACCTGCTGCATTTAGAGATCACTAGAGGAAAGCTCTATATTTGAAAAGCAATTCCTAGACAAAGCTCTCATAATATAAAATGTCATATCTATATTGGTTCAAATAAATTGACCTTCAGGTCACTGAATGTGTCTCAATAATTTGCTCAGCTTGTTGTTTGATGGAGTTCACTAGGAACTTGTATTTTCTAAAAAATGTTCAGAGGAGTTTATGTTTGGGGCACTATGCAATTATTGCTGTTTTCCAGGGCTTATTATATCTCTGTTTTTAATTATGCAAATGCACCCAAGACTTTGGCAATAGGCAGAAGCTTTGTATGAGCGTGAGTATACATCAACATATACATATCCATCCTGCCACTCTCTTGTCATCTCTCCATAGTTATACAGTTTTTTTTTTCCAGTCCACATCCACATACAGCATTACCACATTAGTTACACGGATGCCATTCTTTGCATTTTCTGAGAATTAACTCCACACACACAACGAACCAGAAAAAGAGAAAGAAAAGAAAGAGAAGGAAAAAATAAAAAACTTTCAAATATTTTCATTTACTTCTTGCCATTTTAGTGCTTATGCTTAAGAACCATTTTTCCTTTTTCAATGTTTTAAACACATCAGGATCTTCTCCATCAAAGGCTTTTAGAGTATAGAATTCGTAAAGAGGCAGAGCCCTGTTGAATCCCATCCAAATCCCAAAGGAACTCATTAAGAAGTTGTCTGAGTTATAAGGCTGTTCCATTACATGGGTTATGAGAACAGCCTCTTTATTTTGCTGTATCCAGATTTCATTGTAAATACCAAGTCCAGTGTGGCAGCTGCCTTGACAAGTGTGGCAGCTCTCTCAGCTGGCACCTCTGCCTTGCTTTTCTCATCATGGGGGGGGACCTGGATTCCTGATGGGGTCACGTGTCCCTTCTCATGTTTCTACACCATCTCTATCCTAATATCCTAATACTTGAATATAAATATCCGTTACTCCCTCTACTCCTAGGTCGAGAGCTTCTTTAGGGCACCCTTTGTCTATCTACTAGAGCATCTGTTGCAGGATCTGGTGGAAAACCTCACTTCCTTCAGGGATGTCAGCTCCCTTCCTTCCCAGTCATTCCCATCACTCCCTCTTTCAATGCCCTCCTCTCTCTATCTCCCTCTCTGACTAAAACTACAAATTATAATATTATATTTGAATTTATAGATTATATGTGCTATTGTGGCTAGAGTCTTTAGGTTTCCTCATCACTGATTAATGAACTTAAGAAAACCTGTCCATCTGGAAAGAGAAGACCCTGAATTTCTTTTTAGAAATCACTGTAATCTTGCTTCTGCATTTCTTCCAGTTATTATTGACTAAAGAAAGAAAAGTCTGGTGTTCTTTTATGTCACAAAGTCAGGTGTTAGCGAGGGTATGGGATGTTGGAATTCTTACCGACCACTGACAGAAGTATGAATCTATACATTTTGAAAATCAATTTGGCAGTGTCTCATACAACTTTATATATACACATGTGTATATGTATGCTAATACACATATATATGTGTGTATAGATATACATACATTTATCTAAAAACCCAAAAAGTGTACTTATAAGTTTATTTACTATTAAAACCTAATCACCTGGGCTCAAGGAAGTTTGCAAAATGATGTTCGTTGCTGCATTGTTTATAATGATAAAAATATTGGGAAAAGCCAAACGCCCAATAAAAAAGGAATGATTACTAGATCCACATTCGGTGACTAAAAAGAGTAGATATGTGTGCAGTGATATGGAAAGATGTGAAAATTATATTGTTGAGAAAATTTTAAAAATATGTATGATACCATTTATATGATATAAAAATAAACTCATAAACCAAATATACATGCACTAGAAAAGTATGGAAGGTTACTCACCAATAGACACATGGACATCTAGAGAAGGAACGAGGTTGTGGATGGAGATAAAGGATGCTTTGGTTTTATCCACAATAACTGATTTTACAAGGACAGTGCATTTGTGTGTCAGATTTGTAATTAAAATAATTTGTGAAGTTCTAGTTTAGGGTTATTTTTGCAAAAAACAAAACAAACTTAATTCTTGTAGTGCACAATTCTATGTTCAGAAGGAGATGAACTGATTTCTGGGCTATCCACAGGGCTGGGAGTACCTAGGAAAAAGTTGTTTGTGGTACCTTCTTATCCACCCCTAATAGTCCCTTCCCCATGTTGTGTGCCAGTCATTATTCTTTTAGATATCCAGGGCCATCACGTTGCCATTTGGCTCCTTAGGATATATGTGCTTTGTGAAATTATCCTTGTAGGTCATTACATGTGCAGAACTGGCCTGTGACTTCTTTCTTTAGTTTTTTTAACACATGACTAAGTAGACAATTGGATATTAATTTAAACAAAAGCTAAAATTGTTAATTGCATTACCTTACCCACATAGCAAATGTAATTTGCCCCTTTAATGACAAATGATGAGAAATAAGGGAATTTCAGATATGTCAGTTTGCATAGCAGGTACTCTGGTTTATGGCATGATTTTAGGAATGGGAAGAAAGCAATGGGTTGCCCAAATTCTCTCCCATATAATAAGTTATTATTCAACATTCAACACTTTCATAAGCTTAAAAATCAGAAATAGAATCTCTGGAAAGGACACCACTTGATTCAGCCTTCTGAACCCTAGGTCCACAGAATCCCCAAGACATCTATGAATGGCAATCAAAGATGGAAAAAAAATTACATTTTTATTTTCACTAATTTCTAACTGAAATTTAGCATTTCCTTCTGTCACTGATGCTACTATTTCTGTGCAACATGCACAGTGATACTTTGAATGTGATGAAATATTATTTACCCCTATAATTATTTAGAAATTATAGCAATTATTAGACTTGCTGTCAGAACTTTATTTAGTATGCTAATAAAAATGACATTATTATATTACAAGTTTGTTTTTTAATATTTAGATAACTATATTCAAGATAAAGAATTTCTTTTATAATTTTATCTTTAAATATTTTATGTACTTAAAAATGTTATTCTAAGAAGGAGTTCCAAATGTATTGCAATACTGCCAAAGTGATTCATAGCACAAAATGGTTAGACTTAAGAACCATTGCTTCGAATTGTTACTATTCATTCACACCATAGTAGGGAAGAAGTATTAGTTCATGCATGTGGTGGTGGAGAGAATTCATACACGGAGAACAACGTTCTGACAAGTTGGAGTCGTCAAAAGACATACTATGTTGTTTACATTTTCTACAAGAAGGATCCCCAAAACATTATAAGGAAACACTAACTATACTGTTAGACACACACTATAAGGTCAGCCTCTCTTCTCTAGCTTACATGTTTATCTTCCACTTCCTCCTCTTTGATACATATTTTGATCATACTATTGTTCATGATATTTCCACCATAGGAAGTCAGAAAACAACATAACAGACGAAGATTGAACCAACAGATTTACAATGGTAAGAGTAGCTTTGATGAGATACTGACCAGGAAAGTAGAATAAAGTAGCAACATAGAAATATTTTTTCCTACTATTTTGGATTACAGAAAATTGAGGAAAATTTCTGAAAGGAACATGAGCTCTATGAGCATCTTCCAAATATCCAGGGCAGCCTAACTCCAATTATATTTTCAGGTTCTTGGGGCCACGGATATGTGGGTTTCTTTATCAGTGAAAGTCCATTAGGACTTATGTCCCTACCTGTTCACATACTCCCTTAGTTCCCTTCTCAAACTCACAAGATTGTTTACAGGCACTCCCAAGTGAATTATTTGGCACACCTGTGCAGTCTGCCAACTTCATTTATCTTCATGGGGTTTGTGTAGCATGAAGGCATTGTTTTCAGTTGTTAAGAACAAAGTCTTTAGAGCCAACTGACTATCTCTGCCCCCATTTCTGGACCTGTAATATTGTGATAATAACATTACCTGGCTCATAGGGTTATTGTAAGAAATTATGTCTCCAGAATATAGACTATGTCCTAGTATATAGTAAACATTCGGTGAATGTTAACCATTGTTACTATTGCTATTAGGCCTGCCCTGTTCTTTTCCACCTTCTCCGACGCACTCATTAAGTACCCCTTCTTAAGAAGGAGAATTCAGTTATGACTCACAGGTCTCCTCTAGTAAACCACGGTAGACCTCCTAACCACACCCCCTGCCCAGCCCCATGAAAACACTGATATCTGTAATTGGGGGATTTCCTTCCAGGCCCCAAGAGGTCAATGTCATTGATGCATTGGAACACATACTGCTTTCTGCACAGAATATGGATCTTATCATCTTCACTCTTGTCTCCTAGGCATAAAGGAAGTATAACTTTGGGCTTTCTTAAATTCTCTTTAGGCATCAGTATAAATCCCTTCTCTGTGTTTCAGGTTTCTCAATCGTAAAGTAGGGGTAGCAGTACTTTCATTCCATCATTTTTATAAAGATGAAATGTGTAGTATCTAGCATCTAAACCAAACTCATCTCTTATCCTCAAAGTTAAGATATAAGTAGGTCTGATCAGATTTCAGAAAACATTCACACTTCCTATCAAGATCAGCATTTCTCTAAAGCAAAATGATGTCTTGTTATTCTGAATGTTCACTTGCCCCACTAATGTGAAAGCAGGGAAGTGCAATCATAGTGTTCATCAGGCCGAAGATACATATTCCCTGTCTCTCTCCCCACTGATTGATTTCTTTTTTCCTCATTCACTTTCTGTCTCTCTTTTATAAATGTGCTTTTTCTGTCTTTTAGATCCTAAGGCAATACTATCAACCCTGACTACATTCTATTTTCTTGATAATGCCAAATAAAAATGATAAAGATATCCTTTGGTTTAAACCAGAGCATTCCAGATACTGAGCTACTGCCAATGCAATTTCCTATTAGTTGGTGTTCATTTGGGAAATCATTTATCTATAAAAACAATCTGTGTATATAAAATACCTTTTCTACATTTTGTTTTAATAAACATTTCCTATCTCACCTTGAAGGGCTGAAACTCAATTTGATTCTGCAAGCATTTATTGAATGCCTCACATATTAAAGATTCTGGTTAGGTGCAGAGTGGGATGTGCATACTAAGTAATATTTGTAGAGCACGTTATCATTTACAAAGTACCTTAGATTGATCACAAAAGTTCTTGGAACCACTTATTTGAGGAAACCCATTATTATTGCTATTTTGCAAATAATGAAAGTAGGTCTCAAAATAGTTACAAACCTCATTCAAAGTCCACCATAAAACTCATACATGCCAGAGATGTTTCTCAAACACAAGTCTTCTGATTTAATTTTTTATGTTCTTTCCAACAAAACACAGAGGTTCCATTGTAGCCATCAAGGACTGTATAATACATTAGGAGATAATACATTATATTTATAATATATTTGACACTTTACATAATAAATTATAGCTGAGGTTTAGACATAATGCTAAAAAAATACAGAGGACTGAAACCTTTCTAAGCCATTATGGAAAATAGACTTTTATTTGGATTTGAAGGATTATTTGTGACTTCTGTTGCTACGAGTAATGGGACCTTTCAGATAAAAAGAGTAATTTTCTTGATCCAGAGCTTAGGTACATCAAAGGGTTTCTTCAGAAATAAATCTGATTGGTACAGATTGGGAAGGGCTGTTAACTCTTAACAGCATTACCTCCTTTCTAGATGTCACAGCTAGTCATGGACATGAAGGAGACTTGGTGATATTTAGAGCTGTATCATAACAGGCATTCCTCCTGATTTAACCCAATATAGAAGCTGCTCAGCCATTCAGATGTCACCCCAAGCCTTATCATCCCACTGGCTCCTCACGTGTTTTCCAAGCCCCATGTCTACAACCATAAAATTGGTCATATTCCATAATACATCATTGGACAGTATATTCATCATATATTAATGCATGTAAACCTATAAAATGATACTAAAAGGTCTAGGGAAGGAAGTCGTCTAGCAGCATAATGTTCTGGGCAAGCACATTATGGTGATTTACATAATTCA
>NW_012152174.1:6147402-6148364 GCF_000956105.1 Propithecus coquereli | reverse complement strand
CATTCCAAATTTATATGTGGCATTCAGATGAACCTATTTGAATTTCATGGTTGGGGAAATTTATTCATGAAACCTGGACTTTTGCCTTGATGTTGCCCATTGATCTGTAAGTCTTTATTGACATCCTAGATACAATAGCCTGGAAGCTATTGTTAATTACACTATTTTGAGAGGAGTCAGTTGAGAGGAAGAGAATAGAACAAAACATCCCCATCTAAAAGACAAGAGAAAGCAGAAATTCTTAGTTTATGCTTTTAGGGTATCACATCATTCATAGAACAGTGATTTGCGTGGATCAAAATAAACATAATAACTGTATGGTGTAGAGACCTAATACCCTCCAGTACAATCTACTCTGAGGTCCCAAATAATTTACTTTCTTTTCTCCTTTACGTTTTTTAATCTGAAAAGGTAGAATAAAATAAATGAACTTACAAAATCCCCAGGGCCAGGGTGGAGGAATGGGAGATACACTGGTTCTTAAAGGCAGGTGGATTGTCCTGCCACTCTAGCTTCTTCACAAACCGGGAGAACGTGGCAGCTTTTTCATTTTATGTAATGTATTGATGGAGAGACAAATCAAATCTGACACCAAGAAATCTTTCATTAGATCTGGAAGTTTATTTCTCAAACATGAATTTGTAAGTAAAAAAAAAACAAAGTTAGGTACGATGTCAAATCCAAGTTACTAATTGAGTTAAGCCTTTCCTGAGCTTAATAGAATGAAAATTTATTTAACAGTCAAAGAAGAAAAAACTCAGCCAAATCATTGATCCTATTCCAAAAATAAATTAAAGTGTTATGACGAGGCTCATATTAATTTAACTATGCTTTCAATGAACTATTCAGTAGGCAAGCAGCAACCATAGCTTGCCAGTTGTTCTTTTAGAGCTGAAAGACCCTCGTTCCCTAACTATAAAATAAAACGTACAAATGTATAGGTTTGGGCGGAAGGTTTTATG
>NW_012152174.1:6145216-6147352 GCF_000956105.1 Propithecus coquereli | reverse complement strand
TAAACCTATAAAATGATACTAAAAGGTCTAGGGAAGGAAGTCGTCTAGCAGCATAATGTTCTGGGCAAGCACATTATGGTGATTTACATAATTCAGTGATATCTCACCACATATCCAGGATCCTTCAGCTTATTCATGCAAAATATTTGCTATTCCTTTCGCTTCTTCCTACAGTCTTCCTTTCATCTAATCCAATGTCTTTTTGCTTTAGGGTTAGTCTTTTTTTCTTGCACTTTACATTATTTTAGAAATATTTGGAAACTGTGGAAAATTACATAATTGGGAGTGGCTTGATTGGAGTTCTGCTTTAATAATACTTTTCTTACTGTTCTACACAATGATAGTGGCAATGGGCTGTGCTGCTCTAACGCATAGAGATGTGGATCTAAGGAAGGAATTGTTAGGACAAACCCTCTTAATGATATTGTTCACAAGAGACAGAGACAGTTCTTAACTAGATTGTGAATAGTAGTAATAGAAAGGAAAGGTATACATGTGAAAGCATAAAGAACTGCAATTTACTTTGTTACTTTCTTATAAGATTAGTACTAAATTTGTAATGTGGATCTACTATAGGAAGTACTCTAAGGTTTTGGGTCTGCCTAACAGGGCCAGCCAGTAGCTTTTGCCAATGGAGATTATGATGAGAAATAGAAGAGTAGCATACATAAGGAGAAAGTGGATGATGAGTTGTAGGAATGTCAAATTTGAAGTGTTGAAAGAACGTGCATGGAAAGATCAGCTGTTGTTCCTTGAAAATGGGGAGTAAAAGAACTGTTTATTGATTTAGGATTCTTTAGTAGAAGAAATGAGCAAAGGATCAATTCTAGAAGGGAGAAGAAAAGAGGGCTAAAGCCAGAATCATGTGAGAAATTTACATTAAATGTAAAGGACAGGAAGAGGAGGCAGCCATGTTAGAATCAGAGAGATGGAAAAAATAAGAGCAATTTAGTTGTCTGGAAACCAGTGAAAAGGGGAATGAACAACTAGATAAATGCTGCAGAGAGAGCAAGGAGGGTGTGCATGGAGGGTTATGACTAAGAATTCACTCTAACTTCTAAAAAGAAGAGTAACATAAGAGCAATGTGGCTCAAAACAACCCTGTCCAGTGTGGAACAGGGAGTGGGAGATAGAGAACCAGTAGAGGACCCACGTGATGTCCTTTCATTTTGAGAACTTGCAATGATTTCATATGTGTGGCTCTTCCTGTATGCATTCCTTCCATATTATTTAAAGAAGTTAATAAAGAATTTAATGGTGATAAAACACCTAAAAATACTTTGCACAGAGTAGTTATTTAGTTTGGGAAACATTGCACTTGTTGGATCATCTTGGATTTGGATTGAAGGACAGCCTCAACCAATGGAAAGCTAAGATTAACCAGGAAGGATTCTAAGTAGCTACTTGGAATCAGAGGGTGATCTAGGGCCATGGCAGCCCATTTACATGTTATAAGCTTATTTTCTAGTCATCCACTTTACATCTTGTTACCCTTATTTCTCATTTTGTGTGTACTTAACTCTAGCCAGAGAAAACTGGGTGGTCACAAAATAGACATCACCATGTCCCAAAGCTCTGTGAACAGTGTACACGTTATGAGACCATTCAAACTTTTTTTTAAAAAAGACCATTAAATGGATCTTTTAGTAAGCCTCAGTGCTCACACATCCTGATGTCTTAATAGAAGTTATTCTTTATCATTTTAGTTGCAGATGATCTATCAAAGACAACAACAGTTTCTATAATTTTCCCTTTTGATCTCCTCTATAGGGCTAGAATCCTCAATTAACTTTACCAGGAACAACTATTTAAACATAGCAGTGTTGAGTCATAAGCATTGCCCTTTCATTTCCGACTTCCCATATGGGAAACATATCTTTTCTTGAAATTTGTTAAAGTTTTGATCAAGTGCATACCACATTCTATGTTTGCAGTCATACAGTGAATACATTTTGGCTATTTAAAAATCAGCCAAGATTTATAGTATCATTCTGTTGCTGAAGTTATTCAAGACAAAGCAAAAACAAAGCCCAAAATTCTTATATACAACAAAGTTTAACTTATTAAGTTTGATTTATACATCCAAATATGAGCAAGAACAGGGTACTGGGTAGCAGATGTGGTGCATGCCTTCAT
>NW_012152174.1:6141526-6142813 GCF_000956105.1 Propithecus coquereli | reverse complement strand
CATTTGAGTTTACCTGTATTTAAGATGAGATCAAAGATAACTTACCTAAAGAACATAATTGCTTCAAGTTTTTTTTTCTTCTATGTTTTCTATTCCTTTCATGCTTAAGATTCACTGTAAATTTTATAAAACTCTGCTCATATATAGTTTTCCAGACCCCCTTGCTAAGTACCTGATAAGGAGCCGGAACTAATGTGGCCAAGAGAATAGTTTCTATATCTTTTCTGCCTGGCCCTTGCTACTGTTATCTATGGTTGATCTTTGATGTTGATATTTTCTTGTTTTAGGGCCCTTATTATTTTCTGGAAGTCCTGAGTATGTGCATGCACATTGGCTTTGAGTTCCCCTTAGCACTGTGATTGACAGCTGATATCTATGTGTGTAGTGACAGTCATGATGGTGGGAATTGTTTCTTCCATTGTGGACCACAGAGTGCAGGGGAGGCCTGTGTTCTGCCTCATCTCTTTCTCAGCCTACACTTTGAGTGCTCTGTGTTTCTTTCTTGTTTTTTTTTTTGTTTGATTGAAATTTGAGCTTAAACATATTTTCCACAATAGGAAAATTACGAATGCCGTGCCATTGTTTTTACTTTAGCTCCATTAGGCATCTCTTTTAAATCTACCCAATTCCCCCTCACCCTAACTTGATCTACTTTTGCAAGAGTTTGAGGATAGGCAGGATGAGATTGGAGGGGTATGGGAGGAATATTTATGTTTAACGATTTTATTCCTAATGACACGTCATCTCAGACCCACTAATAGAGTATCAATGTCACAAACAGATAGTTTGAGCAATAATGCTAAGAACACATCTGGAAGAGATTTGAATTTGTTCAAACTTCTAGAATACCACACAGCACACCAAATAAACATACAAAAAGACTCCTGAGTTAGTCAGTCATTCTGGAAATGCAAATTAAATCACAATGTGATACCTCTATATTCCCACCAGAATGGCTGAAATGAAGAGACAGACAACATGAAGTTGGCAAGGTTGTAGAAGAGATAGAATTCTCATACACTATGAATAGGAGAATAAATTGGAAAAATCACCTTAAAAAACTCTTTGGCAACATCTACCAAGCTGAATATATGCCTAGCATTTGGCCTAGTGATCCTAGTCCTAGGTGTATGTCCAACAGAAAGACACGTTTAATCATGTTATGACATTACTATTTATAAAAGCCTCTAAGAACAAACAAACCAAATTCTTTTTGCTGTATTCATACAATGAAATTCTATATATCATTAGAAAGAACAAATTATAGCTTCAGGCAACAACATGGTT
>NW_012152174.1:6139013-6140606 GCF_000956105.1 Propithecus coquereli | reverse complement strand
ACCATTAGAATCACACATTTTTGCCAATGAGAACTAAGTTTGTTTATTCCCATAGCATAAAAATCCATGCTTTAGGATTCAAGGAACTCTTGGAAAGCATTTTCTGCATCCTGCTGGTTGTGGAAGTGTTTTCCCTGTAAAAATTGTGGAGATGCTGAAGAAGTGGTAGTCAGTTGGCGAGGGGTCAGGTGAACATGGTGGATGAGGCAAAACTTCGTAGCCCAATTCGTTCAACTTTTGAAGCCTTGGTTGTGCGGCATGTGGTCAGATGTTGTGAAGAATTGGGCCCTTTCTGTTGACCAGTGCCAGCTGCAGGTGTTATAGTTTTCGTTCCATCTCATCGATTTGCTGAGCATACTTCTCAGATGAAATGGTTCCCCTGGAATTCAAAAAGCTGTAGTGGATCAGACCAGCAGCAGACCACCAAACAGTAATCATGACCTTTTTTTGGTGCAAATTTGGCTTTGAGAAGTGCTTTGGAGCTTCTTCTCGGTCCAACCACTGAGCTGGTCATTGCCGATTGTCGTATAAAATCCACTTTTCGTGGGATGTCACAATCTGATTGAGAAATAGTTTGTCATTGTTACATACAAGAAGAGAAGATGACGCTTCAAAATGATGATTTTTTTGATTTTTAGTTAGCTCATGATGCACCCACTTTTTGAGCTTTTTCACCTTTCAAATTTGCGTCAAATGCCAAACGACTGTAGAATGGTATAGAATGGTCAACGATGAGTTCTTCGGCAACTTCTCATGGAGGATCAGCTTTGATGATTGCTCTCAACTGGTTGTTGTCAGCTTCCAATGGCTGGCCACTGCGCTCCTCGTCTTCAAGGCTCTCGTCTCCTTTGCAAAACTTCTTGAACCACCACTGCACTGTACGTTCATTAGCAGTTCCTGGGCCAAATGTGTTGTTGATACTGTGAGTTGTCTCTGCTGCTTTCTGACCCATTTTGAACTCAAATAAAAAACTTCCTCAAATTTGCTTTTTGTCTAACATCATTTCCTTCGTCTAAAATAAGTATAAAGTAAACAGCAAGTAATAAGTCATTAGCAAAAAAAATATAAAATAAAGCAAGAAATGTGCATTAAAATGATGTATAACATAGCCACATTTATTTAAGAATGGATTCTAATATCAAAGGGCAAATTTCCACAATGCTAAAACTGCAATTACTTTTGTACCAACCTAATGAAAGGAACGTATTTCTTGGCTCAACATTCTTAGAAAGACACTAGAACAGGAAAGCAGATTAGCCTCATAGTCTTACTAGTTCGGCAGAAATTTTCAAAAGCCAAAGGGAGTTAGAAAGGAGCCACTTACTCTAAATTCAACAGATTTTGCACTTAGTGATGCTGTCATTGAAGTGGTTTATTTTTAATTTTTTAATACATACATATGAGTAATATAGAATACTTTCACATTCAGACCATGACAATACTATCTGATTTATCAAAGTTTAAGGAAAAAAAACACTTAAAATGGTGCATAAATCAACCAAATTAAATATTTTAGTTTAATTTGATTTTGTTGCAGTCACATAGACGTGACAGAAATGAACTCTGCTAAAAAAAGTAAAAATGACACAGTAA
>NW_012152174.1:6119736-6135633 GCF_000956105.1 Propithecus coquereli | reverse complement strand
TTTACTTTGATTTCTCTCTTTTTCTTTTTAATCTTTGTATTTCATTTTAGAAGCTTCGTTTAAATGTTTGATAACCCTTGGTGGTTCTTTTATATGTTAGGGGAAGATAAGCACTGCAAAGATGTTTGCAAGTTCTGTTTGCATAGATGGGCTTTGTCACTTGGTGGTTTTATTGAGGGCTTGACTTGCTGAGCCATTTCATTTGGAAACTCCTATTTTCAGTATCTATAGATCTTGTATCTTGTCCCAGTCCGTTTCCTTGAATGGAATCTATGGTCTAAGGTTTGGCAACGTTTTCCTGTAAAAGCCAGTGGCAAATATTTTATGCTTTATTGGTTATATGGTCTTTGTTGTTGCTATTCGACTCTCACACAAAAGTAGTCATAGACAATACATAAATAAAGGATGTGGCTGTATACCAATAAAACTTTATAAAAACAAGCAGCAGGCCATTGTTTCCAACCCCTACTCTAATCTCCTGCCATGGGCTATAAACTTGACTGCCAATTTTCACAGAATCTAGTAAAAGAAGGAGGCCAGAGACCTGATCATTTAATGTGTTGTCTTTTACTAAACCCTCCTATTGTCAAGATGATGGCTGATCTTCAGTCGTAACTTGTGTTCTCGAGTTTAAAATACGTTGAGCTTAGCGTATCTTACAGCCTTTGGCTGTGAAAGGGAAGGAGGAATAAGGAGCATGGATGTGATTTGAGAAACATGTAAACAATGTATCTGTTTTCAGCATTACCTGCTCCCCTACTATCAGATATACCTGGTGTCTTCAATTCCCGAGCCTTTCTAGGGTGCACTATCATGACTGTGCCAACATCCGTCCTGACTTACAAGTCAGTAACCATTCATTCAAGTGTTTTCTGGTTTCAAAAATTGTATTATTGTACTCCCCTCTCCTGTTTTCTTTGTTCTTTTTGGTTTTAGCTTTTCAAAAATTCTTTAACTGATATTTTAGTAGACTTTCTGGTGAGATTAGTAGTGAATGTGTGATGAGTTTTCCATGATTAACTGGGAGTCTTCAGGAAGCGTATATGGACTTCGATATTCTGACCTTTGATATTCTGGCCTTAATTTAATGGCATGCAATTACAAGTGTAATACCATTATAGTTCAGAGCATACTTCAGAGCAGACTTACTCAATAATATCTTGAAGGAAACGAAGGATCTCTAATCTCTAATTGCTGCCTCTGAAATATTCGATGGTTAACTAGAGTTTATAGTTTCTACTCTTTAGAACTTCCACAGTTTCCATCTGAAAAAAATATGTATTCACCACAGCTAGGGATTTTCTAATTTCCCTCCTGCCCCAGGTCACTAAAATTTCGTACTCACTAATGCTTCATAAAATGGGGGAAGCGATTTTTTTATCTCTTTCACAGGATATTTCTACCAATCTGAACACTTCAGGATTCACACTTGTTTAATATTTAAATAAAACGGATGAGCATCCATCCTACTGTGGCAAAATCTGAGTCCTCCTAAGGAGGCTGAGACTTCTCGGGGAGCTCACATTTCTCTCTCCATCTGTCATCCCTATTCTATTCCTCCTTTACACTCTGTTGGGTTTCTTATGATTTCTACACACCTTCCTTTTTAGCCCATAGTTCTTAAGATTGGTATTAGTTTTCTGTTGCTTTATAACAAATTATTACGACCTTCCTGGCTTAAAACAGCACCCATTTACTAGCTCACAGTTCTTTAGGTCCTGGCGAACTTGAGTAGGTCCTATGGTTAGAGCTGAAACTGAAGTGTCGGTTGGACTCAGTTATTATCAACAGTCTCAGAGAAATAATCCTCTTTCAAGTTCATTCAGGCTGTTGGCAGAATTCAGTTCCTTGTGGTTGTAGGACTAAGGGCCTCATTTCCCTGCTGGTTGTCAGCCAGGGCCTACTCTCAACTCCTTAAGGTCACCCATGTTTCTTCTCACACGATCCCCTACATCTTCAGTAAAGCAATGGTGCATCAAGTCCTCACGCTTCAAGTCTCTCTGACTTTTTGTTCTGCTGTCAGCCAGAGAAAGCTTTCTTCTTTTAAGGGCTCATGTGATTATATGAGGGTTACCTGATAATCCCCCACCTTAAGGTCGACTATATCATATAATATAACATAATCACCAGTGTGATATCTTGGTATATAAGCAGGTTCTAGAGGTTAAGCTGGGACATCTTTGAGGGATCATTTTATAAATTCTACCTACCACATTTCTACTCTGCATTCTGTAAAAGTATCATTAGCATCAGGAATGAATAACAGATTTTTACACAAAGTTTGGGTTGGCAGAGAGAACTATAACTCAACACAACACATAGAATAGATCGCTTAAAATGTGCTATTAGATATCATTGCCCTGAACCACTTGACTGTTTTCTGCCCTGGGGACTGTCATGGTGAATGTCTGGGCCCAGCCTCCAATGCTTTTTGGGGACTCATCTCCTTTTCTTTCCCTCTTATTTCTCTTTATTTCCACATTTAAAGTACCTGAGTCATTAAGCCCTCCAGTTTCCAAATAAAAACTTCCAGATTCCTGTTACTTCCACAGGCAGAAGAATTTAGCTACAATACTTTCCTTAGAGACAATTCTTAGGGTCTTGGATAGGTGACAAAATTCACTTTTCATATTTAAATATGTCCATTGACAAAATGAGAATTTTCTTCCTAAAAAGGATTCTGCTTTTTCCTCCCTCTACCTTTTCAAATTGCTTGCATATTCTTACTCTTACAAACTTTTACTCTTCCACCAAAGTTTTTTTCTTTAATCATTGAACATTAAATGAGAAAACACATATAAACTGCTTAGTATATTTCCAGAAATATAGCCAGAAACAAATGTTGGCAAACATTTTTACTGGGGATACATTAGGACAGACCATTTAGTACTCTTCAAATTGTATCACCTAAGAAGCTGCCTATATGTAAGGATGCATTAAAACTAGACAAACAAATAATAAAAGTCAAAACAGAAACAACAAAAAACCTAACTCTTTGAGTGAGATCTCTAGCAGGATTAGTAATGACCTGGTTATGTTTTCCCATTGTGAGTGGTAACAGCTAGGTGGCGCACTACTGAACTCAGATCCTGCTGTCTATGCATCAGCTGAATTATCCTCTCTTGCTAATTTAAGCTCTCTGCACACTCTCAGGCCAAAGACCTTGTCTTCTGTGTTTTGGGTAATTCAGAGTATACAGCTGATGTTCAATAAGTAATAATAATTAATATTCAATCTCACTCGTTTAGCAGTGTGTCCAGTATTGATGATGTTAGTGAGGATTATGTCTCCCAAGGAAGCGTGCAGGATAAATTTCCTGGCTGGGCCCCAGTTAGAAGTAGAAGAAAAAAGGAACCAAAGCCTATTATGCAATAAGTCACAAAACTTAGGAAAAATTGTCACAAACACAGAAGAATGTTCAGTTGAATTGTCCACCTGTCTTTTTGTCCTCTTCTCCTTCTTGTATTTGCTGTATGTTTAATTCATGATATCACAAACATCCATAAATGTATAACTCAACTCAAGAATTAATACTTTATCAAATGATATCCAAAAGATCTTGTGATATGTAAATTATATAACCACAGGAGAGATGGAACCAAAAAGGGAGCTGATATTGGCCTGAGTCCGAGAGCCAGGTTCTGGAGACCCCCTGCTATGGAGGAGGGTAGTTGCAGAGGGAAAGACTGCAGGGAGACTGGGTAGAGGAGACACTCAGATGAATTGGGACAGCAGCTGCTTACCAACTAGTATGGAATTAGTTCAATCACTTAGCCGTAAAGACACATTCCAAATGACAATTACATAACTTCATCCCTGTGCCTTTCCCCAGGAATAACTATGTGTTGTGAATTTGGTATTCATCATTCTTTTAATTATACATACACGCAAACACCCACACATAGGAACATATGTGTATTTCACAATTCTTAGGTATTTTTTAAAGAGGATATCATTCAATAAACTTGTAAAGGGCATTAACTGCAGGAGATTTTATGGAATAAGAATTTGTATGTTTAATGAAAAAAAAATTTAAATGTTTCAGAACTCTGTTAGGTATGTTGGTAACTGTGAAATGGAATTTTGGGAGGACATCATTGACCTGAGTTTTGTGAAAATGAACCAAACCAACAAACTATATCTTTTTTTCTATCTATCATCTATTGATCGATCAATCATCTATCTACCTATTTATCTATCTACACATATATACATTCAGATTCCCTTTGGTTTTGGGTTCTTTCTTTTGATTAAATTTTATTCAGTCATTAAGAGTTCTATGACCTCTAGTCCCCCTAATATTCTTGCATTTATGTTGGTTATGTCTAGACTAAGGTGCCAGTTGAGAAGAGCAGTACCGTCTTGCTCTAGTCGTGTCCGTGGAAAGAGCTGTCTGGATATAAACACATTCACAAGCTCAACTTAGGGAACTCAAACCTGTCTTATATGATGCTTGTTCAATCAGCAATGATCTTTGTTACACAAAAATATGTCAAATGTTTGTTTTCGTTTTAAAGTAGTTAATATAATATTACATTTTAGTGAAACCCCAAATCAGAAGGGGTCTTTCTTAATAAGCTGGTACAGGAATGCTAAGTGAGACATCTGCTGTGATAGCCTCTAAAATTATTTTGAATATTTTTATTGTTAACTTCATGGCTCCTCTTTGTTAATATTCCTAGGATCCAGAATTGGTCCCATGGCTGAACTACTGCATCCCTAGATGGTAAATAAAACTCCCCAGAGCTCTTCACTGATGGCAACTCCAATCACAGAACAGGTGTGAAACCTACTGAACACAATGCCCTGTATCAGAATAAATATTATTTATATCTTTATTTATCTCTATCTATCTAAAAATATAATCACAGGCACCATATCTCATTTTTATCCAATGTCTGCTTTGAAGATTTCTGATATTCCTATATAGAA
Source organism: Propithecus coquereli (assembly GCF_000956105.1). Classification (NCBI taxonomy): domain Eukaryota; kingdom Metazoa; phylum Chordata; class Mammalia; order Primates; family Indriidae; genus Propithecus; species Propithecus coquereli. The sequence goes on along the minus strand of NW_012152174.1, from coordinate 6,130,701 downwards.
TAGAAAAATAGGCATTTAAATTAGTGCTATTACAGAAAATCCCAGATGTATGATCATTTTGAAGATAATACCCTGACACTTCTCATAACTTCATTTCAATGCTTAATAAATCAATCTTCATACTTTTTTTTTGCATGTTTTTTTTTTGTTGTTGTTGTTTTGAATGTTTTCAACATTCTTTGTTCTTATATGCAGAGCTAAAGCCATGGGGTTGAAGATGGGTATTGGGAAGTAGTAGATTATGTATGAAAAATTTTATTCAGGTCATTCAACATGTTATAGGGTGAAGAGAATGTTTACTCAACAAGTAGACTATTAAAATTTAGCCTAAGATACATGTAAGTTACAGAAATTCTTTAATTTGCTGAATTCTTCTTTGGCAAGAACTCGATTATTTTTTATACTTTCTATAGGCCATTTTAAATATTTCCTTTGTTTTATTTTCTCTCCGCCTTATAGTCTTCACATATTCAACAGTATTCTGTAGGATAACACAGTGAGCTATGCTTACATTTTAAATTGCAACAATCAAACCAAAATATCTGAAGCTACTTTCCCTTAAATTGGTTCTGGTAAAAAATTCAGAGAAAGGTAACTTCTTGTTTACATACTGTATCCTTCCAAATGCTGTGTATATAGTTAGGGAATCTGTGATAGAGAAATCCTGAAACGTTTAGCAGATCAATTTGATTATCATTTTATGTGTGAGATTTGTGGGTAAATTTCTTCCAAATAAACTTTATGCAAAAAGCCTGCCTCCTTACTTTCAGTATACCACCTTGTGTACATACTTGGTCGAATAAAGAATATTAATGAACTTTATGCTAAAGATTTTTTAAAGAAATCTTGCTTTATCTTATTTAATTTCCTTTATTATTAGCACAATCAAGTTAACCTAGATAGATCGAGTTTGTATGCATCCCAGTATTCAGCCAATTCCTTTCCCATTTAATTTCCTTCATTGCTTTCTATTGAGGAGAACTATGGGCAAAACGCTTAAGAAGCTTCCCTCCCTTCTCACAGCTGCTCCCTCGGCAGCCTGGCTATAGCAACAGTTCGTCTGACAAATATGCTCCGAAAGAACAGTGAATTTCCAGGCTTTACACCCCTCTTCTGGCATTTATTCGTGGATTGATTTATTTATTAGCACTAGAAATGCCTGCTTAATTTTAATGAGGTGCATTGACCTCTTTGGGGGCAGATGTGTATGTCATTCATGACTCTAGGCCAAGCAATTACAAACTCCTCCCCCTTTCCACCCAGATAAAGTTATGACTTTCTTAAGCCAATGGCTGGTTACTGCATTTAGCCTCAGACTGAGTTGGAAGAAAATGATGTATGTTTTCCTTTCTGGAAATTCTAATGTATAGCTCTTTCCTACTTCTCCATAGGTTTTACTGTAGTTGTTGAAACTAGAAGAAAGCCTAGGTTTTAAATATTTTGTAAATTTACCGAGAAGAAATCATTTAGAAAATATGTATTTTATGGTTCCTTTAAGATGGCACTAAGATATCTATAGGCATCCAAGTCTAATTGGGAAAGACAATAATTTTAGAACATTCACCTTTGGTAGAATATAAAGGAGTCATTGTTTAATCTTCAAGATAATATAGCAAAAGTGGGTTTTACTTAAAACAAAATGATGCTGCTGTCAAAAGACAAATTTAGTTTAAAGATCTCAATTGGTTTTGTTTGCAATTCTCAAATCAAGCAACACCCCATTCCGTACAATAGAGTGAGTGATTTGATGAGCTGAGCAGAGAAGTTTGGCTTTACAGTTAGAAAAGGGCTGAAAAAAACAGAAGACAAAAAGTGGATTGGTCATTTCAAAGTTACTTTCCTTGTAAAGGTTAAAGCAGAGAAGACTTCCTTATCATGCAGGCTAAAACTGGCTTGCTTGGGAATTTGGCTATTCTCTGTCTCTCTCTTGATTTTTTGGAAGGTCAGATAAACAACTTAGTTTCAGCTTGGTGGTGGGGAATTTCAGCATGAGTAAAATTCTATTTCGGTTCAGTCTGTTGGGGCTAATACAGGAGTTCTGTCCAAACCAATGGCCTCTTTTAGTTTCTATTTAATAGCATAAATTCAACCTCCAAGGGCCCAAACCTATATATTTACGTGGTTATATAACACATTGACAGATTTTTTTATATTAGAATATTTTTTCACAAAGCATTATTAACTAAAAGTCTTTACTTTAAAAACAAATAGGTGATACCATTTTTAACTTCTATCCTTATATTAGTAGGAACATTTAACAACCAATTGAAATTGGCCTTTGTAGTTATACTGTGACTGAGAAAACCCATTCAGGATATTAATTACAATATAAATGCAATCATTCCCAGCTAATTGGTACAGATGAGAATTACTCAACTTAGAAATCAGGGCCATTTAGAATACTAACACTCCTTTCAGGATGCCTTATCTAGAAACTGTGTCAATCATGTCAAAATCTAAATGGCTCCTTCCAATTTAAAGAGTCTCACTAGATCAGAATAGCAGACCCACACTAACTCTGACCATGTAAAACTATTCTCAATAAATGTAATCCTCATCCCCAGTGAGAATGGCCTTTATCAAAAAGTCCCAAAACAATAAATGTTGGTGTGGATGCGGAGAGATAGGAACACTTATACACTGCTGGTGGGACTGTAAACTAGTACAACCCCTGTGGAAAGCAATATGGAGATACCTCAAAGAGATACAAGTAGAAGTACCATTCGATCCAGCAATCCCATTACTGGGCATCTGCCTAAAGGAACAAAAGACGTTCTATAAAAAAGATACCTGCACTCGAATGTTTATAGCAGCACAATTCACAATTGCAAAGATATGGAAACAACCCAAGTGCCCATCAATACATGAGTGGATTAATAAAATATGGTATATGTATGCCATGGAATTCTACTCACCCACAAAAAACAATGGTGATCTAGCACCCCTTGTATTATCCTGGATAGAGCTGGAACCCATTCTACTAACTGAAGTATCCCAAGAATGGAAAAACAAGCACCACATGTACTCACCATCAAATTGGTATTAATTGATCAATATTTAAGTGCATATATAGTAATAACATTCATCAGGTGTCAGGCAGGTGGGAGGGAGGGGGGAATGGTTATATTCACACCTAATGGATGAGGTGCCCACCATCTGGAGGATAGACATGCTTCAAGCTCTGACTCGGGTGGGGCAAGGGCAATATACATAATCTAAACATTTGTACTCCCATAATATACTGAAATAAAAACAAAAATTAAAAAAAATAAATGTAATCCTGTACTTATATTTGGGATAAATAGAACCACAAAATGTTAGAGCATTTCAGATTTTATGCAGTTATTGACCTGATGAGTGATTTACAAAGTGCTTTAAAGTTTACAGCCAATGAAAATTTTAAATACTGAACATACATAAAAATGAAAATAAACCCAAACATGTTAATTTAGAAATGACTGAAGAGAAAAAGGCATTTTTCTGAAGTTAGTCTGTTATCTGGCAACCTGGTAAATTAAAAGTGCTATGGAACACACCAGGAAAACAGATTCAATTGCATTCGGTGAGTTTTCAATTAAGAAAGTAATGATGGAACATCATTCTTTTGGCCTGAGATGCAACACAAGCATAGTTTGGGAGAGCCTCATGGGACCCCTCCTTTCCTAGGTAAAGAGAACCTCATGTGGTTATTAAATAACAGAAGGGTGGGCATATAGGTGTGGAATTGTTTAGATGTCTTGATATCAATTAGATTGGGTGTTGGCATGTGTCCTCAAAAAATGTTAGTTAAAAGCCTGTGGTGTGCCCTCTGACTGCAAATGGTTTTAGAGTGTTCTCCAAGGCTCAGCTCTCCAAGGCTCAATGGTAGAATGGGCACAGCCACTCACAGCCTCTTTGCTTTAAAGATGATAAATATTCTCTTATGGAGACCTTTTGAAAGAAAAGAGCAGCATGCATCTTTCCCTGGAAGCCAAAGAAATCTCTCAGGCAGGGAATTTGCTGCTCTCAGTGGAGGACTAGGCTTATTTATTTATCATTGAGAAATACCCCTTTTTGGTGGGGACGACCATCTAGGATCTTAAATAAGAAATGCTGACATAGAACCCAAGAGCAAGCATAAATCTACTCATTCCTCTGAGATCTATTAGTCTTGCCTCTAATATGATAATTTTTGTGTGTGTGTGGTTGGGGGGTGGAGGGGAATGGAAGGGGATATGGAGAGAGAAAAGTTTTCTCCTTGAAACTTAAAAGCTATTTTTATAGAAAATTCTAACATTTCATTCAGCTACCATTTATTAATCCAGATTAATCCCAAGATCACACAATTAGATCATGGCAGTTAGATTCAAAACCAGGGTGCCAGACTCCAAAGATCAGCCTTCCCTCTGACCTGAACTGCTATCCCTACTTTCTTGAGGACCTTCTGTAACCCCGAGATGTATTTATAAGTTTCTTAAGCATGACATGTGGTTGGAGATCTCCCTGGCCTAAAACAACCAGTCTGTCTGTGACCTGTTGGTGAAACGGGATTTCCAAATTGGTAAACGATGTGATTAAAGATTTGTTTGAAGTCTGGTATATTTGCAACTTGGCTGTTTTTGTTCCTCAGCATCATCCAGGTCTGTGTTTTAGCCTCAGTCTTTGCTGCAATCTGAAAGATTGATGGCAATCACCAAGATAGCAAAACACACCAGTAGAAACGTAGGGTTTATACATGGAATTACACGTCATAGGTAACTATAAACACATTGTCTACCCACATTAATGGATGCTAGAAGTTGGAAATGTCATGTGCCAATATCTCCCATGTTTATAGGAAGAGAGAACAATCTGCGACTTCAAGTAAAACTGTGTGTTTTTTAATCAAGCCATTTTGGTTGGTGATCAGCACCACAAGCTGTCAAAAAGCATTATTACCGTCTCTGTATTTTTCAATGTACAATTATTCTTTTCCTCTCTGGACTTTCAGTCTTAAATTCAGTAAAGTGGCTGAAGTTTGACCGTATTGATTATAGCCTGCATTAATCCTGCAAAATAAGCATTAGATCTCAAAAGCCCTCATTTGAATCAAGTATGAGGAACAAGCGCTCATTCTGTGACATTTCTGAAACAATATTTCATGCTTGCAGTATAAGCACTTTAGCAAACCGTAAAGGCCAAACAATACCTCTTTATCATTATGATTAGACTTCTAAGTGCTGGAGACAATTAGCTCCTAAAATCCTTCAGGATTCATCCTTGACGGAAAGAGCCACAGACTTATATCACGCGGGAGGGGAAGAATGTCTCAGGGTATTAGAACCTGCATTATGTTTTAGTGGCTGGGAAGAAAAGGGCCTGGATAAAACTTCCTTCAGCTATTGTGACTAAGGGGAATCCAGGACTCCTGGTAAAAGTCCCGGCTTGGCAATGCTCACATCAGGGGCTATGGCTCACTTTCACTGACGTCTATTCAGACAGAGGCATTTAGGGATTTGGAGCATGATTTGAAACTTTTCTTAAGCTTCAATCAATGCACATGGATTCAGAGATGGAGTAAAAAATGAATAGGCCGAGAGAATGAAGTTATGTTTTGGAATTACTGAAAGTTTTGATCCAGCTACATAGTCACAGTACCCTTTTCTGCATGTGTATAAAATATATTTACTCTGGCAAAGTCCCATAGGAGGAATTTTTAGTGCAGAGAAAGTAGCCCTGGCATAAAAGTTTTTCTTATATTTATTTGCTGTTAAGTTTAATGTTTTGGCATGTCTTTTAAATATGTAGCATTTGCAATTAGTGACTTGTTAACTGTCTCACCATTATGCTATAAAATGTTACTATGAATGAATCTCCAAAATGAGACAGCTAGCCTCTTGATCCTAGTTTGACATTTCAAAATAGGATTACCATGAAGATCAGCATTAATTTATTCAGTTCAAAGGACATAATGCTTTGGCCCCAAGGAAAACATTCACATTGGCTGATAAGCCTCGTCCTCTGATCTTCTTCAAGATGCCCATAACAAAATGCCAGGTTTCTTTAATTTTTATGATTATAAAATTCTTCAATATTTCTCATCAAGAGTAGAATTATTGTGTTAGTTTTGGGGACACGTTTGTTTAAGTCAGTTAATGGTGTCTGCGTAGATGGCAGCGGAAAAGTGGAAGTTAATCTTTCCCATTGAGGCCACGTTGCTGTGATCATATTCAGGCCTGACCCTCTCTCTGCAATATTGGGAATGAAATGACGTTTGACTTTGGTGCTTCCCTCTGATTATTTTCATCTTTTATTTCTCCGCCTCTACAATTACAAAAATACCTGGCTTATATCCTGGCTAGGCTTTAGGATGATTAGCAGAGGCAGTGTGAGTAGTTGCTTAAACCACAAACAGTTCTTTTATTGTACTGTGAGCGTAGAAACTTCTATCCCCCTCTCCTTGTTGGAAATGTCTCAATTTCTGTTAGATTTTTGGCATGATAGCAAGGAAAGTAAAGTGTAACGGCATCCCCTGATTGAGGAGCTCGCGTTCTTACTCAGTCCCATGTTGGACCATGGATAGAAGGTCTCCTGAGGAAGAGACGTTGGGTGACAAGCTGCTATAAATTAGCTGCATTTATTTGTCTCTGTGTAAGTCCTTCCATGGAGGATGCTCTGACTTCAATTTCAAGAATACAATTTACTGTTGATGTAGTTGTTTTACAATAAGCAACTTAATATAGTTATCTATGATTTTAGACTATTACCTTTAATATACTTTACAATATTATTAATTTGGGAATTTATCATTAAGTAAAAGGAGTTTTCAAAGTCTTTCTGGGAACTTCCCATCTGTCTACGTTCACCTAGCTACAACCATATCTGGAGATTAATGTCTCTCTTCACTTTTCGCTTCTGCCTTCCAAATTTTTTGCTAGTTCCTCTCACAAGGAGGTGGATTCCAGGACATATTGCTCCGAGTCTTACAGGAAGTCACAGTAGTTCCAGGCTAACTGCAGTCAGTCAATCAAGGATTCAAAAAATGTCCATGCTGCTGTCAAAAGTCATCCAGCAACTCCTGAATACTGCAAACATTATCCAACTGGTGGGATTATAGGCTCAAGCATCTCCTAAGCCATTGGCCAATATGATTCCCATCATGATTTCCAGTTGTGGCCTCGCTCAGATACACTGTATTGGGATCCTAACTCTCTTTGGTGGTCCCTCAAGTATGCTGTTGGAGAAGATTCCTTGGTGACAAGGAAACAATGTCTTTTCAGTCTTTACTGCAGGGGCCAGATAGGGAATATCTGATCAGCATTTTCATGTACATATTTTTTGTCCTGCGTGTTTCTATTTGCCCAACCTTAAGCACAGAGACTGGCCCCTAGACAGCACCTCTACATTTTGTGGAGTAACTAGATGAGTAAGAGTGTGCCCATGCCACTTTATTCTCATCATGCTATTTGTGTATGTTCTTCCCAAGTTTGCCACTTAGCAGGTGCTGGCCTTGTTCTTTGAATATTTATTTTCTTCCAGAAATGGTGACCTTTTTTCCTAGGCTTCCACAGACATCCTCTGCCTCACTCTGTGGTCATGATTTGCTTCTCCCCCTGTGCTGGCTCTGGTAGCGGCCCTCTGTGCTCATCACTGAGTACGCATTCTGTCGCTGCAGTCTGAGGAGTTAGATTGCAAATTTACCTAAGAATCAGATCTGAAACAAATTAATTTAAGAATATAAAGAAGGTAAGAATATAAAATATATTCTAATAAATTAGATACATGAACAATTGTGCAAGGGCATTATGCCCTAACTGTTGTCTAAGGGGCCTCTATTATTCTTCATCCTGATTTTTGGAAAAATTGTGAAGAACTGACATTATTGGCTGAATGGCCTCTTTGAGGGTAGAGCGTCATTGCAAACAATTAGCCACAAACTGTATTTTCTAAACATCCACCTTTCCGCCATTGCTATCAGCACACTCTCTAGACCTCAAAGCATCACTATATGAGGGTTGTCTTCTCTAAGCAGAGGACTAGACTTATTGAAAATTTTTTCTACCATCTGTACCTGCACTGAGGTGTTCCTTCCAGGCAGAAGTTCTTCTCCGAGGTCTGTTTTTGGACCAATGCCACAACGATAGGATCTCTGGAGTCAGAAAATCAGTACCATATGACAACTTGGTTAGTTGCTAAGTATATGATCATGGGATAGTTTACATAACCTGTATGAGGATCATTTCCCTCCATAATGCCTACTCTTCTGGATTATTGTGAAGAGAAAATGAGATAAGATTTTTAACATGTCTATCTAATGTGAAATACAGCAGAAATTCAATTTATGATAGTTAATTTTATTACGATCAATATGGTAGGATGCTGTGCCTGTAAACTTATTGTGGGCCAGTGGAAAATATGATATTGGATTTACATTCCTCATTTTTCTCATCGGCCAGATGCATTTGTCCTGAGAAACATTTCTGACTCATGCCATCCGTATTGTCACCTCTTTCCCTGAGTCTCATCACAGTCTCATGGACTCAAGTATTATTGCTCCCTTCCCCTGGCTTCTTTAGTTCATTTTCCATAATGCTAGTAGAATTTCCTCCAAAAAATAAACTTATTCGTGCACTTTCTGGCTTTAAATATTTTGATTGGCTCCCTATTACCTAGTTCAACTGCTTTCTTTATTGTAAGTCTCCTACAAGCCTTTTATTTTCTAACGTCATTGTGAATCTCTATGAGGGGAACCAACACATTTGTCCACTGAACATTGCTTTTCTTTTTTTTTTCACAGAGCATTTCCAGGACATGATTGCAAGGAAAACAGAGGGCAATGATGGTCTACAGTAGTGAGTCCAAAGCTCTTAGTGCAAATATACAAGATTTATTGGCCACCCTTCTCTCCAGTCTCAGCTTCTCTCTGCTCTCTCAGCTTCACGCTTACTTTTCTGTCACTCTTGTTCTCAAATAAAAGTCTTTGTAGTTCTCTCTCCCTCCTTTGAAGATAATATTATTGGCTTCTGTAACACTCTCCCCCACCATTCTCCCTCTATCCAATCTGCTCAAGTTGGTGACCTATTGGTTCTTTAAGAAACAGTCCAAATGCTATTTTCTCTAAAGCTGTTTCAGTCTTCTCTCTCCTAAGCAATGTGGGTGCTTTGGGAGTTTAAAAGAAAGAATGAACTATTTTCAGACCTCTCTCATAACTTAATCACATTGCCATGTGAGACTGTCTCCCCATTAAAAATAAACTCCATATAAGCAGGCATATCCATGCTTCATTCTTTTTGTAGCTGTTTTTGCTAGTTCACTGGCTAATATATAGAGGATGTGTAATGAATATTTAGTAAAATATTTGCTAAATATACCACAGATAGAATGGAATGTCATACATACACATAAGACTTGTTGTAAAGTGAAAAGATTAATAATTTTTATTTTCATGAAAGGAAACATTTACTTCATGGGTCCGTGAATCTATAGAAATTCCTGATTTCTATGTTCCCAATCTTACATGCCCTGTAGACTTTATTCTTTAGGAACTATGATACCCCCAAACTCACTGAAGAATATTCTGCTTAACAAGGACATGGCTGTTACATTTTGTGCCAAAGTCAATATGACAGTGTTCCACAGTGACATTTAAGGTTCTTCTTGAGTTTCCTAGAGGCAGCTCACGTGCAAAAATGCAAGACAGAGAGGGGGGACCTCAGGTTGCTTCTTCAAAAACTCACTTAGTCATTTTTCATCAATGATCCTTAAACCAGTGCCCACTCATATCTCAGGCTGACACTCGATAATGATATCAATAGAAGAGCAGCTGTTTCACATTATATGCCTCTCTGGGAACAGTACCCAGGTACTGCCATTCCAATTGTTTTATGAATGTGGTAGAGAAATGGCAAGTTGCCAAAAACAGCATCCACATGGTTGCTTGAAACAACGCCCCAGACATAAAAAGAAAGAAAAAAAATCCTGCACAGATTGCAATGTGTACAATTTTGGCTGTTTTGTACATCCTCTGCAGCTGTGCATTCATGATGCTATATTTAAGCAAAAATCTGTGTAAGAATTAGTCACTAAGAGATGGAAGTTTGGCGGCCATTTTAAGGATTTGGCTGCAGTAGTTGCCAAGATCTCTCCCTTCAGAATGAGCGAGGCCTATGTTATAATCAACTAAGAGTGGGAAGTGACTACTTACTGAAATGTAATCTCTTCTTATATTGTAAGACTTGTTCAAAAATTAACAAGTCTTTATTACTTTATTTGTGAAAGAGATTACTGTCACCTTGTTGATTCCTTTAGAGTCACAACTGTCCTACAGTTGGGACTTTGAAATGGTTATGAAAAGAGAAATCTTTTAGAAAACTAATGTGTAGATTCAGTACATCTTTTCTTGTGCCCCTCCTACCCCACTCCAAGGGAATTGATAGTAAAAATCATAATTAATGAGAATAAATTTGATAGTTACAAGACCAATTGCTTATTACCAGGAGGCAAATTCAAGTTTAAGAGGCACCACTGATTTCTCATTGCCATACAGAAGAAATACTTCAGACCAACCCTGTTTAACAAAGTAGAAAAATAAAATATCCCATGATTTCATCTATTGCTGAAAAAAATATGAAACACACTGACTCTTGCAAGGGAAAAAAGTTCTCAGTTGTATTAAAATCCCTTATTTTCAAAGATATGGGAAAGCCAGTACCTTTGAATAGGTCTTTTATTTATAATTCAGTGAAATCTCTGGAATAGGAGAAGTAAAATAGCATTAGCTAATCTCAGAAAGTTCGGCCTTTTTAAGGAAGTTACTATAGTGGGCCAACAGAGTTCAACTGATCCATTAACATCTTCTCTGAAAAGCATTATCGTTTTTTCCCAGAAACCAGTGAAGCTTAGATTTGTCTAAATCTTATTTGCCAATTACACACTTCAAATATTTGTAAATTCCTGAAAATAGATCATCATATTTTATATCTTTCTCACATGCATTGAGTATTTTAG
>NW_012152174.1:6091163-6119021 GCF_000956105.1 Propithecus coquereli | reverse complement strand
GAATGATTTTTTCCTTCCAAATTGCCCATGCCCGCCCTTCTTCAAATTCTAGTTTGCAATTTTAAGAGTTATTCTTCCCATGGAATTTCTCATCATGATTTTGATACTTATTTACTTAGTTTACAAGAAGTTAATCTGTGCCGTAGTTATGCTTCTTTTAAAGGTTGTGCCTCATATTTTAAATTTCTCTCTTAAAAATGAACTATTCGTATTAGAATAGCTTTAGATTTACAAAGAAGTTGTAAAGATAATAAATACAGTTTCCATATATCCCCACTTATACCCCCAATTTCCCCTAGAATGAGTATCTTGTAAGGACAGTACATTGTTCAAAATTAATGAGCCAATATTTATATATTATTATTAACTAAAGTTCATACTTTATCTAGATTTACTTAGTTTTTATCAAATGTCCTTTTTCTGTTCCAGAATTTCATCCAATATACCACATTGCATTTAGTCATTTTGTCTCCTTAGGTTCCTCTAGGTTCGTGACAATTTCTCAGACTTGCCTTATTTTTGATGACATTTTGAGAAGTACTAATCAAATATTTTGTAGAATACCCCTCAACTGGGCTTTGCCTGATTTTTTTTTTTCATAATTAGAGTGGGATTATGGGCTTTTGGAAGGAAGACCACAGAGGTAAAGGGCCATTCTCATTACATTATGTCGAGGGTACATGCCATCAACATGACATATCACTGCTGTTGTTAATCTTGATCACCAAGCTGAAGCAGTTTGTCAGGTTTCTTCACCACTGAGTTACTACTTTTATCTCTTTCCATACCAAAGTCTTAGGAAGGAAGTTGCTATGTGCAGTCTACACTTAAGGAATGGAGTGTTATTTTACTCCATCTTCTTGAATATATGGTATCTAAAAATTTATTTGGAATTCTTATGCACTGGAAATTTGCCTATCTTTCCCCATTAATTTATTTATAAAACTATTCTGTATGATACTGTAGTGGTGGATACTTGATACTATGAATTTGTACAAATTCATAAAGGCTACATCACAAAGAGTAAATATTAATGTATGCAATTAAAAAATTATTTAGAAAGTCAGAGGAGTTCAGGATAAAAGTAGTAGTTTTATAAAATTTAACTGCATTACAAATATATGAAATTACCTCACTAAAGCTGGTGGTGGGAAAGGTGCTGACTTAAGTAACTTTAGAAATGTTTGGCGATATAAGACTAAAGACAAAAGGAACTGTACAAAAGAACTATGCTCTAGTTGTCAAAGCTGTGTCTCATGGGAGTACTGGTATACAATTCCGAAAACCTTATACACGTATACTGGAATTAGACAATTAAGTAAATGCATGGCAGATGGTAGGAGCCAGGTTTCTTACTATTGGAGCTGGAGAATACACTCAAGCAAGGAGAAAAGGCTGGAACATTCCATGTGGTAATACATCAGAGCTGGAGACATCAGTAGGAACTTAACATTTAGCTAAGATATATACCTATATGGATCCATACAGGACTATTTATAGATATGTCTATATACATGGGTTAGTGTACATGCACATATTTTCTTGCTGTCTGCTGAGGACCTTTGACAATGACAACGCTGTAGCAATGAGCACACCTATCACCCAGTTATTGGTTTCCAACACCATTCTCCCATAAAAGAACAGGGCTTCTGGGAGAAATAATTGATCCTAAGACTGAGATGTGAATGTACCAGATGAACCTGGGGCAATTTGGAGAGCCATAAAGTAAAGAAGTGTTCAAAACAAAATCACAAAAATAGGGGTGTGTCGAAAGGACACAGAGACCTACCGAAAGAGCTCCCAATGGCCAAAATGGAAACAATTTAAGCAAAAAGATAACTATTTATTATGAGTTTCTTTCTAAATTTCAATTGTATTAACAAGTCATTCAGAATGAATCACATAATTTCCTTGTCCGTGATTCCTGCAAGACAGATAATTTAGGGTAGATGTTATAAGCAAATGTTCTGGAATCAAACTGCTCAAGTCCAAATTATTCTTCCTGTTCTTATGTATCACACTGGTCAAATTGTTTAATTAATTCAGTTTTCTCATCTAAATCTTAGGTACTGAATAAACATATGAAGTGTTAGTCTATAGTGCTGGGCACATGATAAGCACTCAGTAAATATGAGCTATCATTAAAAGTTTGTTTGCAGTATGCACTCAGCAAAGTTAGCTTTTCTCATTGTCTAAATGTTATTTTTTCATAATTCTGGAAGCGATATTTTCAAAGTATATAGAATTTATTGTAGAGAGAACAAATTAATTTGCTAACATTAATTTATACATACAAAATGTCATTTTTGATGATTTACAATTTCCATTAATACATTTCTAGATAAACTCTGAAATATTTGCTATGGCTTTCTTTGATTTTTGCAAATGGTTAGGTTACATATTTGCTTTTAATATGGCTGCTTATTCTAACTATAGCAGTGTAGCTTTGGGCTATAATTATCTGGTGTCACAATTGACCAATTCTGTTATTTCTGTAAAAATTTCATTTAGGATATTTGTTTGATGTTGGATAGATAAAAATAATTGAAAATTGACTGAAATTTCAAAACAGTTGTGTTAAACTTGAATATACTAAGACCTTGTCAGACATCCTAAAAATGTAAAATAGTCAATAATGTCACTAAGTGAGAGTGCCAAGGAGTGGCTGGTGGAAGGAGCAGTAGGGTGAGGCACTGGCCTGATTAGGGTTCAAAGCGCCCTCTCTACCTCCAAGGTACCCCATCATTTTTTGATACGGACAATATATTTTTTACACTTACATGAAGTGTTTAGAAAATGTGTTGAAACACTCCTCCCTTTAGCCCATTCAAAAACAGATTGACATTCCTAAATCCCTCCTTTAAAGAAACTTTGGAAACATTACTGGTGTCAACAGGAACATTTCTACATAAAGTTGACAAAAAAATCATTAACTCACTGCTGTGAATAAAGATATTAACATACTTAATCCAAATGTTAAGCTAATATCAAGTTGCTTTGAATACTTTAATTAACATCACATCTTTCCTCCACTGAGTTCCTCCTCTTTCCCTTTCTAAGTCAATACGACTGTCTTTAAATTCAGTTTAATTTCACTTTGCGGGGTGATGCATTGGATCCGGAGAACACGAAAATTGTCAGTAGATGCCCTTGTCTTTGAAAAGAGTCCCAGAACTGGGGAGGCCATCAGATGGGCTGACACATGTGTAGTCCAGAGTGAAGCCAAATTGTTATTGTGGATGAAGGGACGTCTCACAGGACCAGTGTGGGTTCTCATCACCTTTTCATGATAATTGGAAAATCTATTGTTTCTGTCCCTGACTCCTCCAAGGTAGTTGGTAATACCCAAGGGTCTAAGTTGGCTTTAATGTATGGGATCTGAATAAAATGTTTCATTCTTAACGTATTATTTACAAATGTTCAGCTTGTGACTGGAGATTGAAAATTTGAAAGTCAGGATGTCTGGGAACTTCTATTTGCTTTGCCTTTGTGTTACACTCCTTCCTGGGGAGGTAGAGAAAAATCAAAAATAAAGGTAAGTCATCTTCACCAGGACTATGGTAAACTTTACTGATCAACTCCCTGTCTTCTCAGTGATTTCAAATACAAGCAAGGGGGAAGAAACTAGAAATAGTGAGATGAAGGCTGCACTTATATGTAGTTTTATAGACAGCTGGGTGATGGGGCAATCAGTGACTATAAACCAACCAAGCAGTTCCGTGTGATTCCAAGCTGGGCAGCACGGCGTGACTGATCTGTTCCAGTGGCCCTGCGTCACACTGTCCTGTGAGGAAAGGTCACGTTCGCTGCTCTAAACGTTGATCAGGTGAAAAATCTTACACATTTCCCTTAATAATCAGAGTTCCTATTATATACATTGCCTGGGGAATAGTAAACCTCACATACAAACTTGGGTCCCGTATTTTACAGAGAGTGGGAAGTTTCACACACTCACTAGACCTGTAATTTTGCTTCTTTTAAAGATTTCCTAGTATCATCCCACACATGGGCTGCTACTTGAGCTTCCTAAATGGCTTCCTAGCATATGCCTGGCCCTTTTCCAATCCATTTCTGCACACTTCTGTGAAAATGCATCTTCCAAAAATAGAGCTTTTACAAAGGTAGGTCCTGCTTCAAACACACACACCGACACACACACACACACACACACACACACACACGCACACACACAATTAGTCTCTCTCAACTGCCTGCGGAACAAAGTGAGTCTGTAATCGGTTTAGTCTGGCCCTCATGGCCTTTATGTACTTGGAATCAGTCAGACTTAGTTCAAATCCTGACTCTGCATTTACTGGATGGCCTGAAGTATTAATAACTACAGTCACCTCTGGTAGATGCAGTTTCTTTACCAGTAAAATGAAAATAATATTACCTGCCTCACAGCATTGCTAAAAAATTCAACGAAGTAATAATTAAGATTTATCCACATCTATTCAAACCAAAGTACATCATTTGGCATAAGAAGCTCTCAATAAACTAGAGCCCTTTCTGTTTTCCTGTATTATAAATTAACTTGTTCTTCGGGCTCACTCGAACTCTCTTTTTTACCCTATCATTTACTATTACTCTATATGATTACATTATTTAGGGTTTTAAAAACCTATTTATTGTCCATTTTACTTTCTTATCTATTTAATTCATATTATTACATCCCAATTATATGTCAGTATAATATAAATATTTCTGCATATGCTAAGATATGATATCTGGAACATTAAACTAATTTAAAGATGCTTAGACCAAAAAAATGAGGCATTGATCCATGTAACAAATCTGGGCAGGAGCAGGTAGAGCTGACCTTAGAGATGACTGAAACCAGAGGTGCTGAGACCACCTGGCTCTTATCTCTGTGAGTCAGCTGCATTCAGACTATCTATTTCCATGTCTTTGGAGCAGCAGCGGCCACAGGCCAAGGTTCTTATCTTCTCACCTTTGCTGCATGAGAGGAAAGGGCTCTTTTGTTAGCTTATTCATCATATCACAGAGAAACGCCCTGCATATCTCACCTTTGGTCATGTGCCCAGTCCAAAACCAATAACTATGATCAAAAAAATGGAGTACAGTGGAAATCTCAACATGATTCAGGTGCTCTGACTCTATATGATTGGGAAAAAGCCGATTATCTAAGGAGATGGCAGCATCCCTGGGAACTACATATTATAACTGGAGGGAGGACAAGTAAACTAATTCTACAAAATACAGTGTGTGCTCTTTCAGAATAAATGCAGATATTTAGAGGAGAAAAAAGTAAAAGAGTGAATATCTTTAAGTAAATTACAAACTTAACCATAACTATCAATCAGAACAGATCTGCAGTACTATATTTGGTAGATAACACAGATAGTCCAAGAGAGTCTTACTTGAGTAATAAGCTTATGTCATTCTCACTCCAGAGTTAAATTAAGTATTTCAGCTTTTGGTTATTTTTTTAATCCCACGAGGTACAAGCTGGGGTTCTAGGTTAAGTTGTTTATTTTCAATTTCAGCAGCAAGAAATATCAAGGAATGGTAAAATTCCTTACAGCATTTACTGCCTACACATCAGATTATATTTACGAATATGCTTTACATTCTTAGTCATGAATATTTGTTTTATAAACCTATTGTCGAAATTATAGCTGCTTTTACCCTACTCTTAACACAAATTAGCTCAGCATCTATTACCTATCATTTTAGATCAGTTACCTATTATAAACAACTAGAAATAGTGGCTTCCTGAGAGACCCTCAAACCACTGATATTTACTATTAGTCACTCAGAAAAAAATTGTGATTAAAATAAGCCTACTTAACCCTTTAAGAAGAAATCCTTCTTTAAGTATTAATGCATTATCATCACTAAACCAGATTAGAAATGATGATATCGACATGTTTGTGAATGTGTATGTATCAGCCAACATAGGTGCAAGCCAGGTGGAAAAAAGTCGAGAGTTCCTCAAGGGCCAGTTAGACTTGGTGATGAAAAAGCTGCAGACAGCTGTGGTAGGCAGCCTGGAAGAAAACAACCAATGATTCTGGACTTCTGGTACTTCTGGTATCCATGCCTGTGTATAATCCCCCTCCGCTTGAATGTGGGCTAGACTTAGTGATTCACATCTAACAGAATTTGGCAGAAGGGATAAAATGCCACTTCTTAAATTAGATTTTGAAAAGATTATGGTTTCCATCTTGAGTGATTTCACTTTGTCTTTTCATCTATTGATTTCTCTCTCTCTCTCTCTCTCTCTCTCTCTTTCTCTCTCTCTCCCCCTCTGCCAAATAAGGCCTGGCATTAGCATAGAAGCAGGCTTGGAAACAAATTCCCCGTGCTCAGTTGAACCTTCGGATGGGGCTGCAACTCCTGCCAACAGCTTGACTACAACTCCACGAGAGAGCTTGAGCCAGAGGCTCCCAGCTAAATCACTCCCAGATTACTGAACCACAGAAACTGTGAAGTAGTAATATTTATTTTTTAAAATTGGTATGTTTTGGAAAAACACACGGCAATGGATAACCAATACAACAACAGTGCAAATTCTGATTGTCTAATATGCATTCTACTATAGCCTGCAACGGAGGAAAAACCAAAATAACAAAAGCTTGCCAATTGAAGTCAATGTAGTAATCTTTCTCTTAGAACTGTTCTCTCTACCACACTTACCTTTTCTCAATGTAATACAATCTTACTGTTCAGACAAAAAACGAGGCACTAACCTAGAGCTATGAGGTAACATACAATCTTGGCTTCTCTGGAATATGTTAGGGACAAAACGATGAAAGCATGAGATTTTCAAAAACATTTTTTATGCAAAATTAACATTAATACTATGCAAAAATATGTGAATTAAAGAAAGAATACATCCATAATACCCGTAGACTTAGAAAAACCAATATTATTTTATTTAAAAATGCATTTCTATTTTTGTGTATATATTTGTGTTTTTTTTTGTTTTTTACACAATTATAATAACTATTAATATCTAACTTTATGTTCTGCTGATGCTTTTATTGGCAATACAATCAATGTGCATTTGCATGTTAATACACAGCCTTTGTAATGATTTTTTAATGACAGCAACATAGTCTATTAAAGTTATTCACAATTTTAATGATAATTTCTGTTTTGGACACTGGAAAATTTAAAATGTTTCAAATATTTTTATAAAATTATTACTTACAAACATCCTCGCACATTTTTATTTTCTATGTTTGTTCCTTATTTTGGATTTGGATTTGAGAATGAAATTCTGATTCAAAAGGCATAAATTTTCTTTTAATAATTTTTATCCAAAATGTGTTTTTAAGAGGTAAAGTAACCCACCTTTCCCTCGGCTTTAACTTCCTATTTTCTTCACAGTAGATCAAGGTGACTCAAGGTGACTTAAAAGATCACGTCTTTCAAAAAATACCTGTGGGGCCATTTAAAAGAATAGTAAAATTTCTTCTCAGAGCCACTTTAAAGACATAATATTGCAAGTATGAAGTCTTATCACATCATGTGGGATCTTCCTATAAGTCTTTTACCTTATTATTTCTAGTTCAGTGACAGCTCTTAAAAAAAATTCTCCGGAGTTGTAGTCAAAATGCTGCTTTGCCTATCTTTAATAATATCAGTGAACTAATAAGTCTAGAAAGTTCCATTTATTAAGACACAGCAGAAAGACTTCCCCATAATTTTAGGTCAAAAACTGTGTTGAGGAGACCTTTTTCTATCAAAATATTTCCATCTGGGACTTCCATACTTCCCTTAATTTTCCTCAAATTATATAAGTCAGGTTTACTGAGGTAAACTTGAAGTCCCTTTAGGGCTTCGGTTACAATTACTTACATGTTAAATTGTTTGTATTGCTTACAAATGTTAGTTATTTCATTCTATTTTATATTTTCTCTCTCAGATTTTTTCTTCTCTTCTGTTTGGATAATTTTAATTGGTCTCTAAGGTCACTAATTCCTTTCCGTTTTTTGCTCAGTTTGCTGCTAAGCTCATTTAAAGAAAGAATCCTTTGTCTCTCTTTCTGTCTTTTTTAACTTCAGACATTTCCATTTGACTAATTTTTATAATTTCTGTGCCCAAATTTTCCATTTAGTCATACATATATTCTAACTTTCTCACTATTTCTTATAACTTACCAGCTGGTTGTCTTTGGCCCTTTTGAATAGTTTCAAACCAAAGAGATTTACTTTGGGTCAATTTCTGTTAACTTCTTTATCATTTAACAGTGAGTCTTTTGTCTACATTTTATGGGTCTCAAATTTTTAAAAAATTAAACTCCACACGCTGTGTGTGGACAGACAGTAGATACAAGTCAATAGTATTCAAGTTTAGCAACCAGCATGCCTCTTCTGTCAGACTGTCATAGTACATATGGGCATCAAGTCAATAAGTCAGTCAGGGCAGTTAGTTAAACTTGAGTTTGTGATTTTCTTGCTATATTTCCACTCAGTTCACCATACTTCAGTAGTGCCTTGATACCATCTCGTTTAGTTTGGTTCCTGGAGTGTCCCCAGATTTGTCTCAGAGTTCACATCCTACCCTTTGCTTTCAGGAGGCCCTGCATGCCTACACCCCAGAGATGGGGGTTCTCTCTTTGAACTTCTGTCCCTCCCAAAGGGTTGCTTGTTATTCACTGTGAAGTGTTTTGAGAATATAATGGGGGGTTTTCGGTTCTTCAGCTCCAGGCTGATTGAGGCAGATCCTGTGCATTTGGGCCTTCCAGTGGAATTTCCTCACAATTCAGCAGCTGCATGCCTACCACGACAGCCAAAGTTTGTCCCCTAATTGGCAGGGGAGAGACAGCCTCAGTGCTCAGCGTATTTTTTCCCACCAGCAGAAACAGACCTTTGCTTTTTTTCAATGCAGGGTCCTGGGCCCCGGGAAGTTTTCTGTCCCTTCCCAAGGCAGATGCTTTTTGCTTTGCTCTCTCTCTCTCCTAATAGTAGCAAACTTTGCCTGAGCCTTTGGTGTGAAAATATTTCCCAGCCCTCTCCCAACAGCCTAAAGCTTTTGCTTTGAATAGGAGATGAATCTGGGAAGAGAATAGTATTTTTGCCCGTGTGATCCTAAGGGGTGCTCTCATGCACATCTCCTGCCCTACCCACAGTAGTTCTGTCGAATGCATGTAGAGACCTACAGAAAAGTGCTGGCAAGTATGTGCAGACGCCCCTGGAATATGGGAGGGATTAAATATGTCATACTAGTCATCGCTAAGTCTTTAAGAACTTTTTAAAGTTTTGTTGTTTTCATCTTACCCCTTTTCATGAGGGCCACCTTTTCCTCTTGTAATCTAAGGTGAAACAGTTTATGTATCCTTTTTCTCCACAGAGTGTCTCATGTCTTTTGAAATTCTATCTGCTTGCCTTGTAACCTCAGCTCTCTGATGGTCTCAATGATTTTATAGATTATCTGAATTTTTCTTTTTGTTAGAATAGAATCAACAACAGAGAAGCATAAAGCTTCTGCAAATGCTTTTGTTGACACATCAACGCAGATGAAAATATATCACTGGGCATTTACTCCATGTTAACGGCAAAATGATAAAATAGTACAAAGTTAGTTCCCCTATTTTACTTTTTCCTTTTCCAGTTCCTATTTCAGCTCAGACATGTTTGTTTTCTTTTGAGGATGTCAAAACAAGAATACTTCAAGTTGCACTAATTTTTTTTTTTTTTTTTAAGAAGGAAAAGGAAACCCTCAATGTTTGGGAAGATGTTTTAAAAATTTCCTTGGAAACAATGTGATATTATTTTCCAGTCAGACCAAATGAGTTTTTTGCCTTGCTAACTATGGAAATTTTCCTTGTGCCCCATCCAGACTGGAATATTGATAAATAATCATAAAGAAAGTATGCCAAAATATAACAGAGGAGACTTCTCATTGTCTTATAAATTTCCAGCCAAAGTAGAAAGAAAAACAGCACTGTTTTAACTCATTATCGCACCAATCCCAAGTGCTATACCTGCCAGAGAATCTCCCTCTATATCCTCTGGCATATGTTTAAAATCTTGTGTCCCTACTGATATATACACAGTGGGAAGCAATAAGGCAAGGGAAAGATATATATGCTCTTCTGTAAGGCATTTTTCTTCTAAAATCCAGCCTTCAGCCATAAAAATTTAGAAATCCCTCCTATTAGCTCACACAGAGGCAATCAACTCAAAATACCTTTCACAAATCCTTACTAATAACTGAAATGCTAACTTATCTATTTAAAATAAAATCACAACTAAAAATCCTTAGCTCTCTATACCTGATTATATACAGGAGTTTGTCAATCAATTTGACTATTTTATCTGACATTATTATGATTGTTTTTGTTGTTGTCATTACTCTTATAACAAAAGATATACTGAAGCCAAGACAAGGATTCATTTTTGATGAGGCAAGGCAGAGAGAGTTGGCTGCCCACCAAAGTTCATGCTTCCTGTTCCATATTATAGCATTACTGCTAGGAGGTGTCTGTGTAGTCAGGTATTATATTGCCCATACTTCCTTGTGTCTATGTGTGATCACATGCCGAATTCTCACCAGCATGAGTAGAAAGGATGTGTTTATCATTTAAGTCTAGGCTTTCTAAGAGGCAGGTGCCTCTGCATGCTTTCTTTCTCTTCCCATATCTGGATTAAATGCCATGTTTAGCACACTAAGCCTGGAAAAGTTGTTAAGATAGAAGAATCTTGTCCCTGCATTATTGCAATGAAGATTGCTACCCCAGACTCTTTTGCAAGAAATAAATCCCTATTATTTTTGAACCTTTATACCTGTGGGAGTTTACATGTTACCATAGCTATGATATCTTAACTAATACAATGTGGGTGCCCTACCGAAAGGATGGTCAAGAAAAATCTGCTAATTGTTATTGATCCATGATAATAAATATAGAAACTAAGAGTAAGAATTTAGAAGATTTATAACACTTGGACATTGTACTTTTATGTCTGTCAAGCATCATATTTTTTTTCAAAAAGTTAAGCTTCTATTGTGTATGTTTCTTATTTTATGTTTCCATTTTTACTGGATCTTACACAATATTGATCTATGATGGATAAGAATTTTTTTAAAATAGTCCTTTGTTTTATTTTAGTTTTTCTTTTTTGGAAAATATAGCCCTTTACTACAGATAGTTTGAGTAGCAATTGCCAAAAAAATTGCTTTTGCCCCTTCCAGAATAGTGTTCTTTCTGTTGTAATCTCAGGCACCTGTTTCTGGCTTAATAAGCTATATGAAGATCCTCTCATGGAAACCTGGCAGGTTCTTACTCTTTTACTCAAAAGATGAATCGTTCTGAACAACTTCGCTTAACATGAGTATCCTCTTGTATGGAAGATTTTGTCTATCAATAAAAATTATTTCTAAATTCCTCTTAGTTTTTGAATTTTTACCTTCATGATTTACAACTGCTGATATCCCATTGGCTCTTATTAATTATAGTAAAAATATCCTTCTTTTTGACTTTTACCTGAATCGCCTTTCACCTAGCTCCTGTCTACCTTGCTTGAGTATTCTCCATTTCCTCCAGAGCTCTCTGGCCATTTTCTAGCTGTAAACTAATTGGAGTGGCCTCCGTGGCCTGCTTGGATACCCAGTCTATGATGCTCTGCAGAGTTTTACACCATATGTACGTCTTTCCCCACAAAGATTCTTGCTTTAGTTACTTTTGATATTGAAAGTAAACATTTTTAACATTAAATATGTTTATATCTTTGCAGCGGGGTTGATAATGTCAATTATGTAACAGCTATTTCAAAAATTTGACTTTTCCTTTAAAAAATGAAGGATACCTATCGAAATGCTAGAATCTATAAAAAATGCAATATTTGATCAGAAAAGACTCTCTTTTATCAAGTTGCTTTCAATGCTGATTACTATGCTACAGAATAGAGTGACAAATATTCTAATAACCAATCATTTGACATATTATATTGTAATTCGCTTTAATTTCTTTTTTTTTTGCCTTCTGCAGTAGATGCTATCATGTTTCCCAAATGCAGTGAAATGTTAGCTTTTCTCCCTCTTTTAAAAATAATGTCTCTTATCTTCAGTTCCTATCATAGTACTTGTCATGTAACAGGCATTCAATGAATTCTTACTGTTTTTAAGTTTTTGAACTGCTCTTTTTGGAGAGGAGAATCTTCACCTAAATACAATGATAGAATTTTAGGGCTAGATAGCTATCTCTTCTACCATCTCAGGGCTGATGACTGTAGCCTACAAAGTACCGTGATTGCAGAACCAGAGAACACTGTCTTCAAATCCCTGCTCTACGATTTAGTCCTAGGTGAACTTGAGCACACTGCTCAAACTGTTTGAGCCTCGGTTCTTTCATTTGCCAGAATATACTTATCAGGATTTCATTGTAGATTCTAGAGGCAAGGTATATAAAGTATTTGGCAATCACTAAGCCAACAACACAAAAGGACTATTTCTCATTCTAGTTCAAGTCCACTTGTTTTATGTATGGTCTTGAGATCCAACAAATCAATATGACTTGTCCAGAAATAACTTGTGAATTAATTTGCAAAGCTGCCCCCCCAAAATACTTGTATACTCAGTTCCAGCTTTGTGGTGGCTGTAATTTCCTCTGTAAAGATGAGTTCCTTTAAGATTTGTTCTCTTACAGGTTGGGCACCCTAAGCAGAGTTAAAAAGGGTGATAAAGGGAAATAATTGATAAGAAATGTATCTGATGTTATGAATAAAAAGTCAAAGCCGTAGCCAAAAAAAAAATTGACATTACTTGTCTTTATAGGAATGACTTCTTAATCTCAAATTTCCTTTGGTATTCATGGGAAGAAAATAGTTTACTCTTTACGGAGTGGACCAGTGGAGAACAATGGTCAGGTACATTTCTTTGTCGGGTACATTTGCAGAAAGGAGAATATTTTATTAATATTTAATACTTGTAAAGGGGAGGGACTCACGAATTCATGAAAAAGCATATCCATAACATTAAAAAACTCTTAAAATTTTCAGTTCAAGCTTTCATCATCACCCCCTTCAAATTTTCCATTTACACATCTTGCTAACCCAACCTCTCTTCTCAGCAATACCCTGGATTGAACAGTGTTCCTTTCTTCTTCTTTCATTCAAATCCACTTATTTGTGAGATCTGGGAAGTAGTCAAGAGAATCAAAAACAATGAATGTTTCCTCTAGACAAGGCACAGGCTAATGACAAGAGACATTCTGGATTCAATAAACTTAGTTTAGAATTGATTAGAATCAAAGCAGATGTAGCATTGTTATACCTTGATAACCTCTGCATAATTTAGAAGGATGTGAAGTGTGCTTGTGTGTGTGTGTGTTTATGAGAATGAGGAAGCCAAATGCTTACAGATGCTAAGATAGCTGTATTGCAGAAATTGGAATCAATGTTATTGGCAAATCATATAAAAATGTAAAACTGTATATTTTTTTTCATTTTCCAGCAGCAGGAAATGATGCCACAGGGAAAGTGTGGCCTATAGTGAGGTAAGAGAAAAGAAATAATTGAATCAATTTGAAGTTATGTTGATGAAAGAAAAATAGTGGAAAGAAAAATATGTAAAGATCAATGAAACTCACAAGAGAAGTCACTGCTCATAATTTTAACATGTAAAGTGAGACATCTTCTGTAGCCAGCAATGTGATCCTTTCCAATTTCCCCACACGTTATATTTCTCCAATTGTCACCCTTTACTTTGATATTTCTAGTAGTCACACACTGGCCTTTTCTCTTTCTCTCTGGAGGAGATACCAGCACATCTACAAGTTTGCGCATCACTGCTACAGACTGCTTCCTTTAGCCTGGGCTCCATTTCCAGGGCTTCTAGCCAGGTATCCCTCAGAGCTCACCGAATTTTACTTTGGGTGAAGATACCTATCCTGGCTTAGCCTCAGTGATTTCCTTTCCTGAGGAACTCCTAGAGTGCTGAATATATCACTTTTTTTGTATGTCCCTATATTTTTACTGTCACTCTGTTAAGTGAAAAGCTCCCAGAGCATCTGGACGGTGCCATTTTGTTAATACCCAACAACACCTAAAATTGGGCTGAGCACTAATGGTATAATCTTTAGTAGATATTGACCCGCAGGCCGAGTTTTATAGAACATAATATGTTAAATGGTCTGGTAGAAATAAAAATAGGTGACTTCCTATGTCAAGGGGTTTACAATTTTGTACTGGGGAAATGGCAAGTATGTTATTGTTTGATACATATTTCTGCATACTTGTCTAAGGCACAAAGAAGCAGGTTTGAGACAGAGGCCTTGCCCGGGAGAAACTGGGAAATGTGTTTTAGGCCTATTATCTAAAAATGGTTTCATTATTGTTAGAAGAATCATTGTTTAATGTATCATACACTTCCATATGTAAAACACACTGTTTTATCCTCAGTATCAGAAAGATGCCATTATGACCTCTGGCATTAGAAAAATAATTATTCCTGCACTGGTGGAAAGCAGACCTGGTGGGAAGCAGACCAGGATTCTGATTTCACATTTTATGCTACAATTCTGAATCACCCTGGCTGTGGCTCCCTAAGATCCCCATCTGTTGAAGAATGTAGACGAGGTCACCAGGTAGAGAAGAGAGAGGAGGTTTCCGGGAGCTCTGATTAGGGAGGTACCACCACATTCTGGAAAGAGTAACCTGGCCTGAACAATGGACCAGCACACTCTGACTTTTTAGCCTTTGTTGTTAGCTTCCTCAGCACATATTGCCCCTATTCATCTTCTTATTAGAACCTTAAAATTTCCTAGACATGACTTTTAGATGAGAAAAATCCCCCACTATATTAATGAGACTGGACCCTAATTTTAGTCTATCAATAAACATATCCCTATTCCCCAGCCATGGTGGACATACTATTTAGCTCAAGCTAATCAGCTCAATGAGGCCCAATTCTGGGACTCATATATGAGCTATGGGAATAATAACATTTTTTATTTCTTATTCAATGTAAATGAGGACACAAATCTCTACAATGGGTGACAGGAATTTGTGAATTTAGAGGATACAGCCTGCCTGAGATACATGTCAATCATGTGGTAGCAGTCCTGAGAATGGAAAGAGAGAAACTGGACACTGGTTGTGTCATTTACATCATCGATCAAAACTTACCTCAAGTTTTCATCTGTTTGGGCCAGTGCATTTCTTTCATTGTTCAAAGTTTGGGTTGGGTGGTCTTACAATTACAACCTATCAATAAATACTCTATAAGACTCAATGCAACTGCACCTTTACAGAAATGGAAGTGGAGATGTTGGTTTTCAGTATAAATAGCTGGGACAAAAACCTGCTGGGAAGCATGTAATGACAGCAGCAATTTTTTAAATAGCTGTGGAATACCATTTTTATTAAATAACTACCATATCCCAGGCATGTGTGAGTTATTGCCATGTATGTTATCTCATGCAACCTTTTTAACTACATGAAATTAACAGTACTAGACCTATTTTATAAGTGAGGCACTGAGAGTTTAAGCAAATTGCTTAAGGTCAAACAGCTAAAAAATGATGGAACCATGAGTAAAACTAAAGTCTTTCTGACTAGAAAGCTTTTGTGCATTTTTCTATGTAATAAAAATCCTCAACATGGGACTGTCAGTCATGTATCATGGAGTATAACTAGACCAGTGTAAAACTGTAACGCATAAGAATGTAATAATTTTGTAAGTGACCCAACCCATTGCAACATCTGTCTCTAAATATCTTAGAAAATCCACCCCAATAGAGAAATTAGATTAAGGGATATAGATGTTCTCTCTAATATAGAAATGGCCAAAGATAATTGACAAAAATGAAAAGTGTTCCTGGGCATCTGAGGTGGGTGGCTTTGTTACTGAGCTACATTTAGTGGCATATGGGCATGTTTTTCATTTCCAGCATCATTTACTGGGATTATCATCTGGCTTTGTGAGGGCATTTCTCCATGCCTCCTTTTCTAAACAATTCAGGCATATCCATGCCTCCTTTGTTATTATTTAGTAGAAAATTTATTTCAGTGAAAATGATCCCTTCTCATTGAGAAATGAATATCTGAAGACTTAAATCACTGAGATGAATGATTTGTAAGACTTAAAGTCACGAGCCCTCAAATAAGTTCTAGCCAGAGTTAATACTAAGTAAAATTGTCAAAGTATTTGATAAACATACTCATATTAAAGTAGTAATGCTAATAAGGCCAAATGGATGTGTTATTCTTCCCAGGGATACTGGCATCTTGAGAAGGAATGAAGTCATTACCCAGGGATCTCAAACACCATTGACCATAGTTCCTAGAAGGAAATATAAATGAGTGAGGCAGACCAGGTGGAGAGTGGCCAGTCTGAGAGAAGCCAGCCTAAAAGGAAGAGTCAGCTGAACACTGACACTCAAGGACACAAAAATGTTATTTCAAGAGCCTCTAATTTTTCAAGAGAATCCAAAAACTTAAAGTTTTAAGTAAACACTCCTAATATTTAAATACTATCAATGGATCCGTTAAACAATCTATGGACTTGGCCAGCTTTCTGCTTCTAACTTCACTCCAAAAATTATGCTTCAACAAAGGTAATTTTCGATTGTTTTGTTAGCCACCAGCTTTTGATTTTCTGCCCATAATAATTCTGGGCATGCTGCAAGCCTTTTTTATATCATAGCCAAGGGAAGGGAATGAAAGATAGCAAAGCCACCTCTCTTGGGTTGTCAGAAAAAGCACAAGCTGTAAAAGCAGCTTCATGGCCCTCAAATTCTAGGCATCTGTGGTGACATACCAAAAGCCACAACCACAATGCCTAAGATGTAAAGTCCAGCATAAAGAAGGAGCTATAAATTGACATGCAGTGATTGGTGTCGCACTTCAAAGCAGATCTTTGAAAGTGAATAGTCAAAAAAAAAGAAAAGAAAAGACTTTCTAATTTGACACGGCAAACACTTTCAAAATATAGATTGCTGATCTCATCTGTCATGGGTTGTTTTTACCTATTACTAGCTATTTTTAATGTGCCAAGGAAGATTAGCCTATTGATCATGGAAATAGAAGCTATTTCATGAAATTTTCTTGGCCCTGATCACTATCAAATAATTACAGGAAATTACTTCCCATTGGTATTTGAAAGGCTTTTTTGGGGTCTATGTGCCTATTTAAACTAGTTTTTGTGTCAGTGCGTTTGTGTGAGGTAATGGATGTGTTTTAATTACATTCGAATTGCAGGGCTTTGAATATAAGGTGCACATTCTCACACTGAAAGGAAAAGCAATCAGCAATTTTTAATAAGGAAAATCTGTAGTGCTAACTTCGTTCTCGCTGCATATCTTACCAAAATGGCTTGGGAATTGTATGGTTGACACTTAAAGTATGTAATGTGCCAAGCAGAAAGTAAATATATTTCTCCATTTCTTCTTAGAAATGGGGTTTCCAATGGATGAAAGAGTGTTGTGAAGTGAGAGTGACAGGATGAAGTTTTCACTGTGAGGTCATGACAGCTGACATGGGATTTGAGAAATTTCATGTCAGCAGAATCCAGAAGAGATACTGCACAGCCTAGATATCCTTTAGAGAAAGGAATGCTCTGTAAGAAATTATGAGTTAAGAGCCCACTGTAAGCCTATAATCATTAGAACATACAAGGTATAAAGGCTCCTATGTTAACAGATCAGTACTCTTGCCATGGGACCCCTGGCCAGTGCTATTAATAAAAGGGGATAAAATGTCTTGAGTAATCAGGAGAGCCCTTCCAGGAAAAAGTTGACAACTCAGATGGAAGAAGGAAAGCTTGGAGGGGAGAGGTAAGGGTCCAAGTTTCTGCTGGTTGGTGAGAAAGGAAACATCTTCCTCCTTGTCAAAGGCTGGTATGTGACAAAGATATTTCTCTGTGGCTTTCAGAGAAGATACATGCAGGTATTGTTTAAGCATATAATAGACATTTATAGAACTATAATATAAGGGAAAAGGGAGAACAGAATATGTTTTCATACCCTAAGATAGGATAGAAAGTACAGCTTGCATTACCTTTTATCAATATCTCTGGTAATGCTCCTTGTCCTGAAATCTGTTTTGTCTGATAATAATGTAATCACTCCAGCTTTATTGTGCTAATTGCATGAAATATATTTTTCACAATACTTTTACCTTCAAATTATCTGTGTCTCTATACTCAAAGTCCATCTTTAGGCACTAGTATGTAGTCACTTTCTATCATTTTCAACAACAATTTCATCATTTTGCTTTAACCAGCCTTCCTTTAGGGAAGGATAGGCCTGGTAGAGGAAGAATTCTAGCTCCAGCCAGTTGAATGGATTTAGGACCTCCATCATAATGGGGCAGAAAGTGGAGGAGAACAGGTAGAATCCTAGGAATAGTTCAGCTCTATGAGCAACAGGGAACAGGGTGGCTGGAAGATTATCTGGACATCCAATGAGACATTATGTCCCAATATGAACTGTATCCATTGATGATAATGCTGAATTCCAAGCCCTACCGGTTAGTGCAATAAGGCTACTAATCATTCTGTACTGACCGAATGGCTGCAGAACTTGGTGTGGAATCACTCACAATGGATGAAGGTATTTCAGGGACTTTTGCTATAAAGCCTGATTAAGGTATAGCCCACAGATTCATGGAAATATTTACAGAATTAGAATAATGGAGTAGGAAGAAATTTCTAAGAAGTATCTGGTCTAGCTGTTGCCCTCAAGTAAATTTCTCTGACAGCTAGACCCAATGAAAATGTATATACCTAAACATAGATGCAGAATGTATACTGTTTTTACTCTCCCCTCAACCCAAGTTTACAGAGAGAAAAACTAGAAAAGTAGGCTTTCCTTCTTTTCTAATATTAATATAGGCATTGAACTCTACAGATTTCTTATAAGCATTGCTTTACGTGCATTTCATAAATTTTGATAAGATGCATTTTCATTAACATCAGTTCAAAATATTTTCTAGGCCAGGCACGGTGGCTCATGCCTGTAATTCTAGCACTCTGGGAGGCTGAGGAGGGAGGATTGTTCGAGCTCAGGAGTTCCAGACCAGCCTGAGCAAGAGCAAGACCCCATCTCTACTAAAAAAATAGAAAGAAATTAGGTGGACATCTAAAAATACATAGAGAAAAAATTAGCTGGGTATATGGCGCATACCTGTAGTCCCAGCTACTTGGAAGGCTGAGGCAGTAGGATTGCTTGAGCCCAGGAGTTTGAGGTTGCCGTGAGGTTGCTGGTGCCACAGCACTCTAGCCTGGGCAACAGAGCGAGACTCTGTTTCAAAAAAAATTAAAAAATTTTTAAAAAATAAAATATTTTCTAATTTTTCTTGTGGGTTTTTCTTAGATCCATGAATTATTTAGAGTTATATTACTCAATTTTCAAATATTGAGGGCTTTTCTAAATACATCATTATTATTAATTTCTAATTTAATTCCCACTGTTAGAGATTATATTCTATAAGATTTCAATCATTTGTATTTTCTAATTTATTTTATAGTCTATGTTTGATGAATATTCCAGGTATATACCTAAAAAGACTTTATACTGCAGTTGTTGTAGAAAGTGAAATCTAAACTCAGTTAAATAAAGTCAAGGTGGATTTTAATGATTTTCACAAGTCTTCTATCTTCATATTGATTTTTTTGTCTAGTTTTCTTTCAAATACTGACCCAAGGTGTTGTAATCTGCAGCTACATTTGTGGATTTGTCTTTTTCTCTCTTTAGTTCTGTCAATTTCTGTATTATGCATTTTGAAGCTCTTTTATTAGGTACATGCAAATTTATGATCTTTAAGTCTTCCTTTTGAATTATACTTTTAAAAATTATTATCTTTTATCAATATCTCTGGTAATACTACTTGTCCTGAAATCTATTTTGTCTGATAATAATATAGTCATTCCAGCATTATTGTGCTATTTGTATGACATATCTTTTTCACAATATTTTTACCTTCAAATTATCTGTGTTTCAATATTCAAAGTCTATCTTTTGGCACTAGTATATAGTCACATCTTTATATCCAATGCCTGTTTCATTTATATTTGATAAAATTATGAATATTAATTGATTTAGATCCACCATGTTGCTATTTCCTTATCTGTGCCATCTATTTGCTGTTCTTGTGTGTTTTCTGTTCTAACTTTTTTGAAATATTTGAATATTTTATTAGAATTTCTATTTTAATTTATCTATTGACATTTTAGTTTTCTCTTTAATTTTTAGTGGTATTTCTAGGAATTACGCATCCTTGACTTATCTCAGTCTATGTTACATAACATGCAACAATATATTTCCATTAAAACATTCTACTTAAACTAGCCCAACTCAGGCTGCTGCTGCCACTCTCGGTGCCCACGCACCCTGCCTACAGGCCCAAAGACCGGCTCACCCAGCAAGTCACTGCCACCATCAATGAATAAGCATTCTATGCAGGAGCCTAGGGCCAGCCCAGCCAGTGCTCCAGTTCCCAGCAAAACCTCAGGACAACCTGCACAAACAGCTATAGCCTAAGCCACTAAAGAACTTGTAGATACTGTTGATGTTCATTACAACTGAAGAAATCATGTGGAGACTACAGTATAGCATTCACACAGAACCAAAGCCAAAGCACCCTACTCTACTGGGACTATACTATCTGTAACATCTAAAGGAAAAAGTCTTTCCCTACGAAAGCTACTTCATAAAATTGGGGAAAGCAACTGTTACAATAGATGTGCAGACATCGACATAAATATACAAGAAACACGAAAAAGCAAAAGAACTGACACTTCCAAAGGAATATAATAATTCTCCAATAACAGACCCCAAACAAAGAAAAATCTATGAAATGACTAGAAAGGCATTCAAAATAATATTAGGGACACTCAGTGAGATAGAAGAGAATGAGGATAAAAATATAAAGGAATCAGGAAGACAATCCATAATTTGATTAAGAGGTTCAACAAAGAGATAGATATCATAAAAATGGACCAAACACAAATCTTAGAATTGTAGAATTCGATACATTAAATAAAAATATTAATATAATCAAAAGCTTCGAAAATAGACTACATTATGCAGAAGATAGAATTTCTGAACCTGAAGATAGGTCTTTTGAAATAACAGTCAGATAACAAAAAAGAAAAAAAGAATAGAAAAGAATGAAAAACGCCTACATGACATATGGGACATCATCAAGCAAACAGATCTTCAAATTTTCATAGTTCTAGAATGAGAAGTGTTTAAAAAAGACATATAAAATCTATTTAACAGCAACAACAAGAACAAAAGATGAAAACTTCCCAAGTCTTAGAAGAGATATAGACATCCAGATACAGGAAGCTCAAATATTCCCCACATAGATTCAATCCAAAAAGGTCCTTTCCGAGGAATGTTATAGTTAAACTGTCAAATAGAAAAGACAAACAAGAATTCTAAAAATAGCATAAGAAAATCTTCAAGTCACATATAAGAGAATTTCCATCACACTAACAGCAGATTTCTCACCAGAAACTTTGCAGTCCAGGAGTGAACGGGATGGTATATTCAAAGTGCTGGAAGAAAAACAGAAACTGTCAAACAAGAATACTATACATGACAAAGCTACATTAAAGAAATAAAAGAGAAATAAAGTCTTTTCCAGACAAGAAAAAACTGAGAGATTTCATGACTAATAGATCAGCCCTATAGGAAAGGCTTAAGGGAGTACTAAACCTGGAAGCAGAAGGATGATATTTACCACCATGAAAACACAAGAAAATGTAAAACTCATGGGCAGATACATAAATGAGAAAGAGAAAGGAGTCAAAGGTCATGATTAAAAAAATCACCAAATTGTAAAGCTAAATAATAAAAAGGGAGAAGGAAACAAAAGTATACAAAACAATCAGAAAACAATGAACAAATTAACAAGGGTAAGTCTTCACCTATCAATAACAACCTTGAGTGTAAATAGCTTAAATTTACCATTAAATGACTTAGAATGGCTAAATGAATTAAAAAAAAAAAACAAGACCCAATTATTAAAATATGCTGTCTAGAATAAACTCAAATCACTTGTATAGACAGAAAAAGTAAAGATATAGAAAAAAATATTCCATGCAAACAGAAAACAAAAGCATGGAAGAGCAGCTATACTTGTATCAGACAAAATAGACTAAATCAAAAAACAATAAAGATAATTCACTTTTTAAGTTTTACAATTTCCATTTGATTCTTTAAAAAAAAGCACCGTATAATTTACATTTTCCTATTAAAGTTTTTTAAAAATCTGTTTATTTATTGTGATCACATTTTTCTTTATGCCTTTGACCGTATTTATAATGGCTTCTCTAAAATTTTTGTCTAGTAACTCAGGCATTTATGTCTTCTAAATTTAGTTTTAATAGACTATTTTTTTCTCTTGACTCTAGGTCAAGAGAAATGTAACTATGGGTCACATTTTTTTTCTGTTTCTTTGCATGTCTTTTTATTTTATAGTATATAGTGTGAAAGACACATTACAGAGATTCTGGATTTTTCCAAATTTCCCCTGAAGACTGTGGAGCCTTGTCCTAGATGCAAGTTGACCAAGCTGGATTTGTACCCTCAATTCTCCCTCCTCTGTGGTGCAAACTTTCTGAAATTTCTGTTTGGTTCTTTCAGCCTTCCAGCTCTTACTTTTCTTTTGGCCCTACAGAATTTCTTTATACCTTCACAGTTCTGTGGTTAAACAAGTATGTGGTCAGGATTCATAAACTGATTTTGGATCTCACCTTCACCTGGTGGGCCCTTCCTTTGAATAATTTCCTCTGACAGCACCACATTCCATCCCCAGACTCCTCAAGTCAGTGGTGCCACATGTTACCCTTCAGCCTTTTTGTCCTTTCCTGAACATGTCCAGTTTGACAAGCTTAGTACTTGACATTTTTACACTGGTTTTAATTCTAACTTGGTTACTCTGTTCCACACAGATTATCAATATGTGGCTTCTTTCTGACCTTATTTTCTCAGATTTGAAGTTCCCTGCTCTAAGAAGAATTTTCTGACCACCCAATCCTAAGTAACCTCATCCACATTATTAACTTATTTCATATCACTCTGTTGTATTTTCTCATATTAAATATCACTGTATGAAGTTATCTCATTTGTTTATTTGTTGACATGTTTATTACATTTTATTGCCACTAGAAAATAAACTCTATGAAAGCAGGGACATTTTATTTTTCTCTTTCCTTATATCCCTGATGCTTAGTGTAATACCTGGTACAGAGCTGACCCTGAATGCATACGTGTTGAATGAAAGAATGAATGTATAAATTACAGGTAAGTTTAGGAAATAGGGGAATGAGATGAACAGAGGTCTTCTGCAAAAGCATGAGCCCTACCTCCCATATGCTATGTTCCCTTTCAAGGTGTGGATGTTTAATTGCAGTAATAATATGCTGAATCATTACACATAATCATGGCCCCGCCTCAGTCCCACTTGTACAGGCAACCATCTGAATGCATCTGACAAAGCATCTGCGTCACGGTTGGCAGGTTTTGTGCCCTTCCCAGAAGTTTCCCTCCTCATGATAATTGACCTGCCAGCACTTGGCCTGCACAGCTGCATTTTAGAAGAGTGACAGCCTAGCAAGCTGTTGGCTGCAACACTCCAGCTTGCAAGATTCCTGCCATGCTGTATCAGAAAACAAAAGATTTTAAACAGAAAAGCAAGAACTTGCAGAGGTTGAAGACCTGTAACAAAGTGTACATGATTTTTAAAAGCAAACAAGAGATAAAAAATGATTAAGTAATGACAAAAAGGACCTTCAAAATCCAAATTCAATGAATCTTCCTCTGTTTGGATCTTCCTTAGCTTGTAATATTACATCTTTAACAGACCTACACTTTCTGTTAACTATTTGCATATTTTTTGTGTCTGTGCCCAGGAGACCATTTGGTACAAACTGTCCATCTGCCTTTGTTTTCCCAGTTTTTAACATCATTCACCTTGGATCCCTTATGATTGTATTTATGCCAGGGTGGAGATTATTTATAAGCCTAGAGCTTATATGAACTCTTCTGCAGTGAATCTCTATGCTCTCTGTCTAATAAGAGGAATGCTTTTCCTTCCTTCAACTCAAGAGTTGAGTTTTTCTACTACAAATAGACATTTTAAGCAACATAGAAAATTATGGGTCAAGAGATAGCCATTGGGAATTTGTAAATGACATCTATCCCACTTAAAACTGACCTGATCTGAAATGCCTGCCAATCATCTTGGCAGACTGGAAAGGCATGACTACTAACTATTGAGAAGTTTGGCCAATATCAATGTATTGACTGTTTACTATGTGATCAGAGAGAAACTAATGGAATGTAAGCAATCTATTCACTATCCATCAATATTGGCAATTACTGGGAATTTCGGAATACCTCCTGTTGTCAGGAAGGTTACTGTCTCATTGTGAAAATAAAGGACATATGCACATGGAAGAATGAATAAAGGGAAGCCGTACTTGATTAAGTAACAATGTGTATGCTTTGAATACTGCACATAAGCCATGAACAGATAGCTCTTCTTCACTTTGGCTATTTTGCTTTTCGACCCTAATTCATCCAACATGCTATAGGTAGTAGCAAAGATGTCCAGAGTGTTGGAGATCTTTTTAGTGAGGAGAAGTGTGCAAATTAATAACTTTGGAACCATATTGCTCAGGTTGGCATTCTGGCTCCACTATGGGTTGTGTGTGTAAATTTATATACATTACTTACTTAAGGACATGTTTCATCATTTGTAAAATGAGGATGATAATATTACTGTTTTCATAATTATTTATGTCATAAGTTTGTGAGGATAAAATGATTTAATATGTATAAAGCACTGAGAGCGGTAAAAGACACTCAGTAAATTTATAGTTATTATTAGCTATTATTATTACTATTATAATGTGAACTAGTTATACTTTCTTACATCAAAATTAGGTTACACATGACTATCCATCTCCTGGGAGGAAGAAGAAGAGGCACAGAGTAGTCTAGCAACTTGCCCAAGTGTGCACAGCTAGGAAGTAGCAGGGCCACAATTCAAGTCCAGGACAGTCTGCATGTAAAGTAGCTCTTGAACAACTCCTCTGTTACAGCAAATGTACAGAAGTGCAAAGCCAATAAATCCTCTGATGTTTTGACAGCCATGATTCCTGAACTCCCTTGTTAAGAGGATAATAACACTCCAATAAACTTGGTTTTCTGCTTTCATTTCTGAAAGTAAAAAGCACCAAACATCATGCCTAGAATTCCTCTCTGAT
The DNA here is from genome assembly GCF_000956105.1 of Propithecus coquereli. Lineage (NCBI taxonomy): Eukaryota > Metazoa > Chordata > Mammalia > Primates > Indriidae > Propithecus > Propithecus coquereli. The sequence goes on along the minus strand of NW_012152174.1, from coordinate 6,093,833 downwards.
TTTAAAATCCATGTTATTTTTGTTTTATTTTATTACATTAATTTTTGCCTCCAGATAAGGTATTTTTTATTTCCATATTGATTACCATTACGTGACTCCCAATTTTCCTTGACTGGGACTTTTTTTTCCTCTGCATATCATAAGAACAGTGTGAAGAGAGGGTAAACAATTCCTCACATCAAAATCAGCAATTACAAATGACTGTTTCTCCAACTAGAAGTGAAAATATATCTCTTCTTCTGGGACATTTTTAGACAGGTAAGCCCACCTGTGTCTCTAGGCCTATAATTATGTCCTCTTATTTTAAAGTGCTATGAGGTATCTCCATATTACTTTCCACGGAGGTTGTACTAGAGCTACAAGTAGAACAATCCCATTACTGGTCATCTACCCAAAGGAACAAAAGACATTCTGAAAAAAAGACATCTGCACTCGAATGTTTATAGCAGCACAATTCACAATTGCAATGATGTGCAAACAACCCAAGTGCCCATCGATACATGAGTGGATTAATAAAATGTGGTATATGTATACCATGAAGCTCTACTCAGCCACAAAAATGGTGATCTAGCACCTCTTGTATTATCCTGGATAGAGCTGGAGCCCATTCTACTAAGTCAAGTATTACAAGAATAGAAAAACAAGCACCACATGTACTCACCATCAAATTGGTATAAACTGATCAACACTTACGTGCATATATAGTAGTAACATTCATCCAGTGTCGGGCAGGTGGAAGGGGGAAGAAGGGGATGGTATATTCACACCTAATGAGTGCAGTGCGCGCCATCTGGGGGATGGACACACTTTAAGCTCTGACTCGGGTGGGGCAATGGCAATATACGGAACCTAAATATTTGTACCCCTGTAATATGCTGAAATAAAAAAAAAAGATTGTATAGGAGGTTGTAACCAATACAATAAGGTAATAAAAAGAAATAAATGGCATCCAGATTGGGAAAAAATAAAAAAATAAAAGTGTTATAGTGCTATAAATAGTTCTGCTTGCTATACAAATATATATACATATATATGTGTATATATATATGTATATGTATATGTATATACCATTATTCTTACCAGAAATTCATATGGCTTCTATTTTTAGTGGTTATATTTTTCACAGCTCCCTGAATTGATTGAATTAGTACAAGAGAAAATTAAGAATACCTTTCTTTTCTCTGGTAATATACAGATTTTTAGAGTCATCTCTTTTGATTTTATTAGTCTGACACATAGTACTCTTAGGAGGGAAACGTTTCTTCTCCAAAATGGTCCAAAACTTGTAAAAACTTAAATATATTTTCAGTGACATGGCTATCCATGTTGAATTGTTCTTTAGGAGGTGGGAAGGGTTCTCTGGTAGACAACTACGTAGGTTACAATGGCATACTGCTCTTCTCTTTCTATCTCCTGTCTGTATACAGCTATTAAAATTAGGATTGTTTACCAGTTGGTCTATGCAGTAACTTGCCCAACTCATTGTAGGATTTTTTAAACAACTTTTTCATGACAGGTGTGTAGCTAAGAACTAGCTTTCAAGCTTTGGAATTTTCTCACAGAGCCCTTCTATAAACAACGTTGACCTGTCTTACTGATGAACAAAGATTTTTTCTTGATTCTTGAAATCACCTTATTCTGTCTCTTTATCCTCACCCTCTCTTCTAACTCGGCAGTGCTCAGGACGGTTTAATTGATGGTCCTGGTTGTGGTAAAAGACAATTTTCATAGGAATTTCCCAATATCAAACAACTCTGAAAATGTACTTTTGTACCTATTTGTTTAAAGTATGCTTTATCTTTTTAAAAATATATTTATATTTAATTTAATTGCAAGAATAATACATGATTGTTTCAATAATTTGAGTAATAAAAAGATCAATAAAAGTAATTGCCTACTCCTAACCCCAGACTCCTCAGATTTTTTTTTAGACGATTATTCGATGTATATTTTTAAGGAAATACTATATGCTCATACATATATATACAGACAAGTTTTATTTTTAGGCAGACTCCAAATTTCTTTTTTAAAAGCAAATTGATTGCAAATGTCTAAAAATTATTTTTGTAACTGTATAATATTCCATAGTATGAATATACTATAATTTGTTCTATTATGAACATTCGTTTATTTTGCCTACCTAAAAAACAATGTTGTAGTCAACATCTTGATATGCTTGTCCTTAAGCACTTAGAATAGATTCTCAAAATTGAAAATTGCTAAGTCAGAAAGTATATGTTTACTTAGTTTTACTGGATAAGGCCAGATTTCTTTCCCAAAAATCTGTAAAAATTCACATTCCCAATAGTAATATATAAGAATATTTATTTCCATAAATCCACATCAGCAAGGGACTTGATGTTCTTTTTATCTTTTGCCAATCTGATGAATGAAAACTGATATCCAATTGTCATAATTTCCGTTTTCCTGATTGCTAGTGAGGTTCACCGTCTGTTCATTTTTATTGACCAATTAGATTTCCTCTACTATGAAACGTTTTACCGGTTTTACCTTCAACCCTCAATGCTTTTATGTTTTCTGTGCACAAATACTTTAATTTTTATGTAGGAAAGTCCATATGATGACCTCCACCTGTATATTCTCCCTTAGTGATTTCATCTAGTCCTGTGGTTTCAAATATCATCTGTGTGTAGATGTTTTTTTTTTTTT
>NW_012152174.1:6076528-6090933 GCF_000956105.1 Propithecus coquereli | reverse complement strand
AGTTAATACCAATTTGATGGTGAGTACATGTGGTGCTTGTCTTTCCATTCTTGGGATACCTCACTTAGTAGAATGCGTTCCAGCTCTATCCAGGAGCATACAGGAGGTGCTATATCACCATTGTTTCTTAAAGCTAAATAGTACTCCATGGTATACATATACCACAGTTTATTAATCCACTCAGGAGTGAAACTATTAGAATTCTAGTAGAAGATGTTGGAAATGCTCTTCTAGACACTGGCCTAGGCAAAGAATTTATGTAGATGTTTTTGAAGTGTGTATCTTTAGCTATGGCTTTCCCTTGAGTTCTAGACTAGTGTATATAACTACCTGCTCAATGTCTTCATTTGGACATCTAATACACATTTCAAACTTCATGTGTGCAGAAGAGAAATATCCATTTCATGCCACACACCTCTGCCAGTCTTATATATCTCCCCATATCAGCAGACTGCAGGCACCTCTCATCCACTCAGTTGCTCAAGCCAAAATTCTTAGGCATTATCCTTCTTTCCTCTCTTTCCTTAATACCCTTCATTTAGCTCTTTAGCCAGTGTCAGTTCTCTAACTCCAAAATATGTTCTGTATAGGTACACACCTGTACACACCTGTCACACACCTATACAGAGGCTGTTGTTACCCTTCTAGCCAAAACATCATCAGCTGTTTCCTAAATTAGTGTGGTATTTCACAAAACTGTCTCACCCTTTATCCATTTTTGTCCCATACTATCCATTCTGCAAACATTAAATTAATATTATGACAGTTTTACAATTAAAATCAGAACTATTTGCTTTGGGCTTTAAACTCTCTACTAGCCTCCCACTGTACTTCAAATAAAATTCACACCCCTTACCTGAGAGATGAGGGCCTATCCAATGTCCCCTTACTACCTCTCCATTCCCTTCTTCTGCCAAATTCACCTCCTCACTGACCATTTCTCAATCACCAAGTTGCTTGGCTTTCAAATCTTTAACATGCCATGCTTACCGCACTTGCAGCGATCTCAGCTCTCCGTTTCCTTCTCCTGAATGCGTGTCACTGACAGGCCTCACAGAGTACAGAACAAGTAACAGCAAACCTTGCAACGTCCAATTTTAGTGACTTAGTCCCTGAAGCACCTGACATTTCATTCCTCAGAGTTTATTGCTTTTGGCTAATCAGCTATCCTCTTTCTTCTGTGCCTGCTGCCACTATTCCAGTGATTCCGTATTTGACTTCTTTCTCTACATTTTGCCACTTGTTCTCCAGTGGCTCATGTTCATTGTAGTCTCTCCATGTGTCTCTGCTTCTGTGCTTTTCTACTCAATTCACATACCTTGTATGTTTCACTTTTAAACTCCCCAAGAAAAACAAAATCTCTTTAGGTTAACCAGTTATCACAGAGTGTGAAGAGTCACTGTTTAGCAGAGTTCTTGTTCTGAGCCATGTGATAGTCCGTTGGTCTGGCTTAGGTAAGGTCTCCGTTCCTGATCCTCTTGATCTGCATGTGGGAGATGATAAAATAGAGCACTGAGGCACATTTATAAAGGATCATCCAGAGGGGGGAATGCAGGCAGGAAGTGCCTTCAGAGCATCTTTGAACTTTTTGCTAATATACCAGATAAATTAATGACTGCTGGAGTTTGGGGGGTACTGACTAACTTGCCTTCTGTCTAGTTAAAAAGACAGCCAAAAGAATCTAATTATTCTTTAGAAATTCTTTCATGATTTCTTGACTGAGTCTTCCTCCACGTCTCATGTTGGGTCCTCATAAATGATTCCATGTCTCTGTTATAGGAGACCAAGTTGTGGGTACTTCACAATTTATAATATTCACATATGCTCAATGTTGATGAGTTTTAAACTAAAAGCTACAGTAAACAGATTCTTAATTCTTTATAATTCTTTGTGCCTGTCCGTGAAGGGATAGATCCTGTAGGGAAGCAGCCCGTGATGGTATTTACCTTGCCTAACTAAAATAGCATGTTTTTATTTTTTTCGAGTGGTTTTCTCTAAGCTTGTAAGGAGATTATTTATCTATTCATATATTTCTCACCACAGCTACAAAGAATGCCTCACATAGTAGGTCCTCAGGCAACATTTTCAAAAGGAAAAAATGAATAGGCATTATGTATATAGGTAAATAATGAAACAAAAAAGTGAATTGGCATTATGGGACCCTGCTTCAGAGGAGCGTCAAAGTGTCAAAAAATACTTGTGAATCAGGCAGAATGCCCCAAAAACAGTGTCATATGGAAACACGCGTTTTTGTATCCTTCCCATGAAATATATGCTAATACCCAAAGAAAATTTGTCTTGCCGCATATTGAAACATAATAATAAATTGCCATATCTACTTTAAAGCTCTTATCATCATTTACATTATAAAGAAACAGAATGTATCTGTTCATATCATGATGATCAGTAGAATTATCAATGGAGAAAACAAATTCTTCCATCAATTCTTGGCCTTCAGAGCTTTGGAAAATTCTAATTTTCAAAGCCAATTCTATTTTGTGTTATTTCTCTTATCTTAAAAAAAATAACTTCATACAACTGGAGAGAAGATTTATGAAACACAGTGATAAATGTTTTACAGGATATACTTCAAAACTATAACCGGTTAGACCTAGCAACCAGGCAGTGAACACTTGATATGGAATTCTTTGGTGCTTTAGTTATTCTTTTTCTGTTATATGTTTTATTCAACTGTGTTTTAATATAGGCAAGCACGGTTTCGATTATCCAGTGCTTCTCAGCTTAAAGTTCCGGGTAGTTCTCACATCTTTTTTTTACTTCTTGCCTGCCAACAGGAGATATAATGAAAACAAAGGTTAGAAAAACAAAGACTTTGTGGCTCAGATACTTTTGTATTATTTATCTGGTAATTATTCAGAAAAGTTGGAAGAGTCTCCATATTTTTTGATTACACTGCCTTTTTGCTTGCATATGATTTATCCTCATTCTGCCCTTTTTATAACATTAATTTTTTAAATTACCCATACAATCTATAAATACAATCACATTATTAAAAAATCACAGAATGCTTTCTTATGAAGAGCAGTTCAGCACACATAGTTAAATATTTTCAAAACAATGTTTTGAGCTATAAAATAATTATCTCTAACTTCATTTCTCAAACAAGGAACCCCATGCCCATTTCTTACTAAAATCACCTGATATGATAATTAACCTAAAAAGTGGAAAATAATGTATTAAGTAAATAATTTCCCTTTCCATAATTGCTTATTAATAAGGGAGTAGAAACTTCTGATTCACAGTGAGATAAAATAATAATGTTACAGGTTCTCTAGGTAACATCAGGACATTTCTCCTGAGTGGTATGCTTTGTTTATGCATCTGCAAGGAAGATAGACATATATAATTAGTAACTAGGCTATGAATTGGGTAAAGAATTGAGGTATTTGCTCATATGTTTTTAAATATAATCATCGCTATATGTTTTTAATCACTTTTTATAATTATTGTACTGTTGAATATGCAAGAAATGATAGCAATGCTAAAATTTTATTAAATTCAAATTCTAATTTCAAACTGGATCCCTTGTGACCTCCCTTTTGTATAATTCACCACTCTGAAATGCTAAGAATTTCCTATTGTTAAACTAGGTCACATAATTTGCAGTACAATTTCTGATTATGATATTGCCTACTAGAATTGGAAATATGGGTTCACATTCTTGTCTTAAAATTATTTATCTGTAAAAGCCAAGTCAATATTTAGTTGTTACTTTTGGGTATTTTTGACACATTTACAATAATAATTAGACTATTATATTTCTACAAAGGAAATTTTTGTAAATGTAATTCAGAAGAGTAACAATCTGAAATATCTTTTGAGACTTTTAGGATTGATACTTGTTGCTTTGAAAAAAAAAAAGTACATTCTTCAAAGTTGCTCAGTGACATTGCAGATATGTTTTGCCCAGTTAATCTCCTTCCCATCAAAGACTGTGGGCTTTTGACAAATGCTTTCTGATTCATTCTTCAATCACAAGGGCTATAAAGAGCCCCATCTGCCACTTTGCTATTTTTGCACCAGTTTGATATAACAAAGAATGTGGATACTTGCTTTGTCCATGAAGTTAGGATGTGTACCCTATTTTCTAATAAAAACTGTATATCCTATTGATAGTGAACAAATTTAGTGACAAAAATATATACATGACAGCTTGAATTGTTAAACACAAATGTACTCTACTTAAAATAACCAGTAAAATAGCAAATAGCAATGCATTCTATGGGTAACAGCTGGTGGGGTGGAGATATTAAAAAAAAAAACAAAAAACAAGCAAAATCTATTCAGTCCCAACAGGGTCCAAACAAGATTCCTAAACTCCATATTCCATATAAATTGGCTAATGTGACAACTCATGCTTCGATTTGCAGCAGTGTCAAAAAACGAGAACAGGTAAGATCAATGTTGGTTGCTGCAAGCCATTGAACTCACATAATACACGGTCTCAAGGAGGCATCTCAACTTTAATACATTAATATAAACAAAAGATGTAAGAGAGGTGTTATAGCCTGTGCAGAACTGAAGAGTACAAGACCATCTCAAAGTGTTTAAATTTATTATTTTTTTATTCACTAAAGTGGTATAATAAGAGGTCTGCTCTTTAAAGATATTGACTATCTTAACCCAATCCCCAAGGGGAGGTTTTGTGCTTCCCACATAACGCTAAGTAGGACTCTCACATACTTATCTCAGAATTTCATTCATGACTGCCAATGGTCAATCCCTTTAATTGTGTTCTAAACCTGAGCTCACCTCCCCCTTCAGGGATCATTCGTTTGCAGTCTCTTGCTCCCATACAGTCAATGGTTCCCATTTTACTAATTCATCAGTAAGTGCATCAGCTTATTTTAAAACTCCAACTGAAAAAACATAAAATGTTCATAAAAGGAAAAACTGAAATACTTGGACCTCATCAAAATTAAATATTTTGTGCTTCAAAAGACTGTTAAGAGGATAAAAAGAAAAGCAACAGACTAGGAGAAAATATTTGCAAATCACATATCTGACAAAGGACTATTATCTGGCATATATAAAGAATGTTCAAAACTCAACAATAAAATAACAAACAGTTCAATTAGAAAGTGGGCATGGAAACAAACAAGAAAGTGACATAGAGACAAAGCTTGAGATAATTAATGTGAATATAGATGATCCTCCAAGATAAAAACAATTGGAGAGTAGATAATAAAGACAGAAAATAATTTAATTTAATGGCAATTAGTTTGCTAGAGTGGAGTACTCATCAAAATTATCAAAGCAATTCAAATTTATTTTAAAAATTGAAATAAATGATAGAAATTACCAATAAAAATAGCCCACTGTGTTCTAGGAAAGGTAATAAAATTCAAAATTCAAAGATTAAGACAAACTTCTTCAATCATCTAGATACATAAAATTAGTTACATAGAAGTTGGAAATATCAACTTATACTTCTCTTTCTCAACAAAAGTATACAGTATCAGAAGACAATAGAACAGCCTCAACAAAGTTATGAAATGTAGAAAGTATGACTCAGAAAGATCACCCTAACAGCATCTAACCTCAGGCATGATCTGCTTGTCTTTCACCTCCTCTCCCTGGTCAGGTATTTCTGACTACATGGTATGGGATACCTATGGGAGCCCACTTGGAATCACAGTTTTTATGGACAACTCAGAAATGTGAAAGAATTAACACTCCACCTGTGTTTACCTCGAACAGATGGGTGATGGGAGCTGATGTGCCCTTTACCCTTTCGGCGGACAATCCTGAAGTACATTCTAAATAACTATATAGAAAGTCCCAGCTGGACCAAGTCCCAGTTGCCTACAGCAGTGATTAACTCCATAATTCTCCTCTAGTTTAGTCTTTGCAGCCCTTCATTCTAATTCCCTGGGATCACTGGTCAAAATAGACGGCCTCATGCAAGTGCTTTTTCTCCAGTTCTGATTTCCAGAGGAAACCTAGGCTAAGACATCTGATTCCAGTAAAACACTATTAAATTAGGCAGAAAACAGACCCACAGAATAACATTCCGGAACTGGATTAAAGAGTGAAATATTGCTAAGAACCCTATTGCTGATGAGATGTGGGGTAGCGTTAATCCGTGGCATTCTAGAGCTTCACGATTATTGAGAGGTAGATTGAGACGAAGTACAGGTGAAAATAAAGCTTTGGCTTATGTGGTAATTGAGCATTGTAGGGTCAATGGTAAGTAGAAAGATTGTCAGGTTACCTTCTTTGATGCTTTAGAAGCCTCAAGAAAATAAAATGACTAGCTTAGGTCAACCAATTATCAACTCAAAGCATGCTCTAAAATTGAGAAGGCCTCATTAGTGGAGTTTTAAAACACTCTCATCACCTACAGCCATAGTGCTGAAAATCAGGCCCAGAAATTAATTGTAAGGGCAGTCAAATCTCAAATGAGATAAAATATATGAGACTGAGTGAATAGGAAAATAGTGGGAGGCTGACATTTAGATAGACAGAGCCTGAGATTCTTGACCCCATTACCCCGGGGACTTTAAGACACCTGGGTTTTAAAGATGTTGAACTGGGGACGTGTGGAATATAAGTCTGGGTAGGGAAGAATTTACTGACACATGAGCACTATTCTATGACATAGGGTGACAAGGACATGTGGAACTTTTCTTGATTATATTAATTATCTACTGGGCTTTATGATTTACCGCAAATTTAGCAGCTTATAAAAACATATATTTATTTTCCCAATTTCTACAGATTAGGAGTCTAGGCATAGCTTACCTGGTTCGTCTGCTTTAGGACCTCACAAGGCTACAATCCAGGTATTGACTTGGACTGCAGTTTTATCTCAAGACTTGACTGGGGAAGGATTCACTTCCAAGCTCATGTGGTCGTTGGCAGCATTCAGTGCCTTGCGGCCTTTTGGACCAAAGGCCTCAGTTTCTTGATACCTGGCTTTTCAGTAGGGTAGCTCACAATATGGTTGGGAGGCCAGCAAGGGAGAGAGTCTCCGAGCAGGATGGATTATAATGTTAGGTAACATGATAGCAGAAATGACATCCCATCACTTTTGCCATAATCTATAGGTTAGACGCAAATAAAAATTTCTGCCCATAATCAAGTGGAAGGGATTATACAACAGCATGAGGACTGGTAGTCGGGAATGTTAGGGATCATCTTTGAGTCTGTTTGCCATGTAGTATTAATACACTGTGGGAAGATCTTTGATATTTGCTCAATGATCTCCTGTACATGAAGAGAAGCCATTGGAACTGCCTTGGATAAATATTGATAAAAAATTTAGAAGACTTGGGGAGATGGCGGTATTGGAATGGATTTAATATGTGAGATCAGAGACCCCACCACCTGACTCTGTTCCACAGGAAGGCACTCCCCGCACTAAAGCAATTGGAAGATTTTTCCCACTCATATGGGGAAGGTACACAAAGTTGATATCATATGAGTAAAAAGTAGAACAGAGGATGCTAGAGGCTGGGAAGGGCAGAAGAAAGGGGAGCATTGGGAAAGATTTGTTAAAGGATAAAATATACAGCTAGATAAGAGGAATAAGTTCCAGTGTTCTATACCACTGGGATGACTATAGTTAACAACCATATACTGTATAGGTTCAAATATCTAGAAGGAGGATATTGAATGTTAGCAACACAAAGACATCGTAAATGTTTGAGATGATAGGTTGCTAATTATCCTGATCTGATCACTATATGTCATATATGTATTGAAACATCACTATTGACTCCATAAATAGGTACAATTATCACACATCAACTTTTAAAAAATAAAATTGAATGTAACAAAAATAAGAAAAAAATGAGCTGCTGAGGAGGACTGGCTGCTTCTCTGCACACAGGGTTGACCAGAGGAGGTGCTGCTGGATGGCTGGGCCCCCTGATGTCGAGGCAGGTAACTGGATCTTGGCATGGCAGAGGCCAGATGGCAGCACCCAACAGAGAAAAGCAAGGTGGGTGCAATTACTGCCAAGAGCAGCAAGACCTCACTTATAGTTTGTAGACCAGAAAAAGGCATATACATTTATGAGATAATTTCATCTCAAATGTCTGTGTGCATTTTTGTTGGTGTCTGATTTAGGGAATACTAATACATCAAAAACGGACTGAGACAATAGGATGGAACTATACTTTGGCAACAGTTGTGATAAGATATTGGACATGGTTTTGGAGTAATTATGACCTTGAGAAAATTTCCTAAAATTGTTACACCTCATTTTTTTTTTTTCAGTCTGTAAAATACCTCTTGGATGCTTCTTTTTTGTGGCCATGCATGATTCTAGGTACCAAGAACAGAATGCTGTGCCAGCACACCTGCAGTGTCCCTGATGTGGTGGCGCGACAAAGGAGGATACAGAGACTAAAGACATTCAAAAAGAATATGGAATGAGCTTAGCGGCAAGTGCCCTGAAGAAAAAGAAGACTAAGAGGATAGTTTGGAGGGTTACTAGAGATGGAATGGTCAAGTAATCCTGCATGAATAGGTGGCATTTGAGCAGACCTGAATAAAATAAAGAAGGCTTGTGACGTTGGCAGGACAGCAGGCACCTAGGCCCTGAGTAGAGAGCATGACTGTCATATCTGAAGCATTGCAAACAGGCCAGGGTGGCTGCCTCTCAGGGACACAGTGAGAGAAGGGTTAGGAAATAGGACTCTACAAGTAGTCAGAATTCAGGGTCATCCAGATAGTTTTTTGAGATCAAATACGATAATATTTGTAATAAATGGGGCATATAGCAGTACCCGGTTCAAAGGGCCTACTTTAGTTTTTACATCATCTGAAACAAGCACATCATGGGAATTCTGAAGAACCAAGTTTAGGTTTCACAAACATAGAAACTGATGAATTCTGTAACATGTAGAATTGTCATAACTTAGAGAAGCTACAACTCTCAGGTATAGTAAGTTGAATGGGTCAGAATTATCATTCTTCTATGTAAAACTAGTAAGACTAATAAAGGGTTTTATAGATTTGGCCTACATAATGAATACTCTCTCTGATAGAGCAACAGCATTTTTAATATAACCCCTGGTGTCTTAATTAAAAAGTAGGCCAAGTCAGCAAGACCACCTGAAGCAGCAGTGACTGGGAAGGAAGACATTGCTGGAGTCACTGAAAGCCACTTTGCACTCAACAAGCTTTGCTTGAGAGAATAATCATATCGTAGATCAAATAAATAGCATCCAGACAGTGCTGACAATTCAGGGATACTAGGACAGATAAACTGAATATAGTCCCCAAGGTGCCAACTTCCTTATCCCCAGAGCCTATGAATATGTTATCTTACGTGGCCAAAGGGACTGTCCAGATGTGATTACGTTAAGGATCTCGAGATGGGGAAATTGACCTGGACCATCTGGCTGGGCCAGTGTATCACTTGAGTCCTTATAAGAGAGAGATAGGAGAGCCAGAGTCAGAGAGAGAAATGGGATGTGCTGCATCGCTGGCTTTGAAGATGGAGGATAAATCCATGAGTCAAGGAGTGCAGGGGTTCTCCTGAAGCTGGAAAAGACAAGGGAATTGATTCTCCTCCAGAGCCTCTAGAAGAGACGCATCCCCACAGACACTTTGAGTTTTAGTCCAGTGAGACCCATGTTGGACTTCTGACTTTCAGAACTGTAAGATAATAAATGTGTGTTGTTTTAAGTCATAAAAGTTATGGCAATTTGTTATAGAAGCAATAGGAAACTAACATACAGTAAATCGAATCCAACAGTTAGTATGAGAGAACAACATTCAAAAGAGATGGTATAACCCTATAAAGATATATAAATATTATGTACCTGTAATAATTTTTAAAAAGATGGTATAAAGAAAAATCAAAAATCAAGAGGGGTTAGGAGTTGCCAAATCTCCCAATCCAACAAAGCAGAGAATTACAATTCTCATCCAATTTCATTTCTTAGTACAATTGTGTTGAAATGTGTGGATATGTACACAGAGCATGGAATGTAATAGATGATTGCAATATTTTGTTACTATTTTCCTTATAGCTTCCTTGCTAAAGAGCATGGCCTCTGAAAGCCCTGTCACCTCTGTTTGAATCCAGGTTCTGTCACTTCCTAGGTCTGTGACTCAGGGAAGTCACCTAAAACTCTGTGCCTCATTTTCTTATCTGTAATTTGTCAAATTAATAATATTTACCTCATAAGGTTGCTATGAGGATGAACAGAGTTAATATGTAAAAATACCTCGAATGCTATCTGGCACATAGTAAATACATGAAAATGTTTCATGTTATTCTTTGGTTCTCACATTACCAAAGTTAGAGTTATCTTTTATTATATTAACTCATTTACAAGACAAAGGGAAATGTATTATGGGTTACATTTTGGCCACTATTTCACAATGTCTTTCCTATTTTCTAACAATTATTTTATCATAACTGTTATAAAAGTCTTTCATGAAATTCACAAATTCCATGATGCTTAGGCTATGATGGCAAAATTGCAAAAATACATTTAGAAAAGAAATAAATCCAGGCATTAAGTTGTGGATGACAATAGGTTAGTTTCAAAACCATATTGACCAGAGGAAATGATTTGTCAAATCAGTTGCTTTGAATTTCTTGACATGTTTTGAAGGATACCTGTCTGAGCAAATTTCTCATTGCTGTCATATAGATCATCAACACTGAGTGCTAGAGGAGGGAAAAGAAATACAGAGGGACTGGGTAAAGGAAACTAGAATGTAAGCCTCAAGAGACAGCATTGATTGTATCCATATTGTTCACCATAATAGCCCTGTCCCTGGCTCAGTGCTTGAAAGAGAGCAGGCATTCAATAAATACCATGAATGAATGGATGACTATGGGAACTAAAACTTTCTAGCGCCTACTCTGAGTCAGACTATCACTTAATGTTCACAACAACCTTTTGAGATAAATATTAGTGTTCTTGCTTTATTTGCATTTTGTCAGTATTCTTGTTTTATTGATGATAAAACTCAGGTCCAGTAAATAATTTGCTCTAGATAGTGCATTAAGGTATTTGGATTCAGGACCAAGTTGACTAATTCGACCACCTGAAGACTTTGCAGAACCATGTTAAAAACACAAACCTTTTGATACCACTGTGGTCACTGTTCCCAGGGCACAACTGTATAACCAGACCCCATGAGACTCAGCGTGAGGCTGAGTGACTACCACTTTTTAGGCTGTCTGAATGGGAACTATTCTTCCAACAGGACTGAACCCCCTGCCTTTGAATAGCAAGTGGTTTCTGCAACATAAATTATAATTTAGTTAGGACACGTAATCTAAAATTGTGAGCATATTTTATCTAGCAACTACTGCCTATGAGAGCAGAGGTAGACACATACAGATCAGGACCAATAGGATCACATAGATTCATTTAGAGAGAAAAATCTGTTTCCTATGTGCAAGTTGTTGTTTATAATGCAGTCCAGGCAGATCAGCTCAGATTCATCATCCCTTCAACCCAAACAGCTCTAAGTGCATGCCCCACTGATGGTGAATCAATAGCATCATCATATACAAAGGCTGCCCAAACATATGCTTATTGCTGTTGACATGTTGATGGTTGCTACCTGTGCTCACTACAGTATTTCTTTCAATGCAGGATTTACAGCCTTGATTCCTAAAAAGTGCCTATACAACATTGTTCAGCATTGCCACTTATCTGGCTGACATCTATATGTCTTTTGGTATTATGTTCTTAATATATCATCAGGTTTCTCCCAACACTCCCACCTCAAATTTCATAGAAAAGTTCTAGCTTTAATGGACTGGATACATTCTGATTCTATACAGAATGAATATATTTAGCACAGCATGGAGGTATGGACATCTTTGAGGACTGCGTTAGACCAGAGACGTATTTGTAGACTACAGACAGCCAAAAGTGAGTCATTTTTGCAGAGTTCATAAACCCAAGCTTCCTAATTGGAAGCTCTCTAGAATTAGACCAATTCTGTCATTATTATAATGTTTTGAAATCACAGTTGAAAACAGAGGGGTAAATATTGTTAAGGTTCAACCCCTGAAAGATCAGTCATATATTAATAATTATATACCAAATATCAGAATAGCAATAAGTTCCTCCAAGTCGAGGACTGTGTCCCTGCATTTGTGTATCCTCGTTTAACAAATTTTAAACACCCTGTTTGAGTCCATGATTATATTAAGGAAGTATATATTGCAACATGTGAGACCAATTAGCAGAAAACTCACAAATGTAAACACCCTCTTAGACTACCATTACCATAAAAATCACACTAAATGCACTTTTACCACTACACCTTCTCAGACTCAATATTCACTTTTTCCATATCTATAAATCTTTAATAGTAATTTCATCCAGTCATCAGCACCGCATCAGATACCCATGCTGAGCATTAAAAATTTGGTGTGAAATAGCAGCTGGTGGTGAGTTATGATTATGGTAAATAATATTTGTAATGACTATTGATTTTTTTCCAATAGTCTGAACAGTCTGTTTAAATAGTGATAAAAGCCATACAACATTTTAAATTATGGGAAATCTATTCAAAATGAAATACAACTTTTCTAATATTCCTATTTGGGGCAGATTCATTTTTCAATATTTTATATAGACTGACTGCCAGGATATTATCCATTATCTCCGAAGGAGTACTTCATTTAAAAGAAAGTAATTTATTTAATAATATATTGAACTTCTATATTGAATTTATAAAATAACTTATTAGGCTAGGTTTATATATAAGAATTAACTATGGAATATTGAGTACTTGATAAATAATCTGAATTAATCACCATTTGGAATTGCATACACATATGAATATTAAATAAAAGGTTAGTAAATGATGTAAAGAAGTAAAAATCTACAGTTTCTATATGCAGACAAAGTGCCTAGGTAAATTTTTTCAACTTTGCTTAAATGTTTTATCTCAGGAAAAGAGTAAATGAAAACAAGCTAATCCACGATTATATATTCCAGTTTTCCTATCTTTCTTATTTTAAAATGCCACAATCAGTTAAGGACAAAGTTGTTGCCCTCATTTTTTTGTTGCATGTGAAGTCTTTGATGTGGTATTTATCAGCTCTTTTTAAATCAAACTGATATTGGCTAATATCGATTAGCTGCAGGAACTAAGTAACAGAGAATCGACACAAAACTCTTGTGACAACTTCACTATAGAAAATGTAAGACTCATCCATAATGTTTCCATTGATTTGAAGAAGTACTGAACCCAGCTGTTTCACCAGTAACACAGCAGGCTGCAAGATGCTGTGAACTCTTTCCTACTTCTAACTCTATATTTCAGCATAGGCCGTGGGCTTGCATTTCACAAGGTAGACAGCTCTTACATTAAATGAGTCAAAAATCACCCTCTCCTTTTGTTCATTTTATTCTCTACTCCTTGTTTTACGTATTAACATTGTGTTTCTATAATATCATGTAACTAGCATTCTGCTACATGAGAAGGGATATCTAAATAAATAGAATTCATGGTTTTTGTTGATGAATCTTAACATACATTTGCAATTTATTTGTTAAGGCAAGTGTCTGCAAAAGTATTAAATTTATTTCCCTCCTTTCTTCATTTCATCTCCTCTTACTTTTTACTAATTTTCTTCTCTCACTCTCTCTCACCTTCCCTCCCTTCATTTTTACTATTATTTATTGGACGCATAGTATATGTAATTGATACCAGTTTACCTCAGCGGGGGTTCTGAAGGATTTTATTGTCATCAAGAGAATCAGACAGGTATATAATTAACTTAAATAAAAGGCTTTTTAAAAGTGTAATGAGAAACATACAAATAATTCATAACTCTTTTGGTTTTTCCCTCCTCCCTTGATTCCATTTTGTTTCATATTTTCCCAAGGTAGAAATTGACAAGGTGTTTCAGGAGAAATATAAGCTATATATGTAATAATCCCTTTCATTCATTACTCATGCTACACTTATTTCCATAAATTCTGTCATTTTCTTGAGAAAATTCATGGTGGTTCAGGGAATTAGCCAGAGATTCCCAACAGGTGTGTGATAGGACACTCTTGTGTACAGGAAGTGGGTTGAAGGTGTGCCAAGACATGAGGCCCCTCAACCACTGGGAGAGTGCGTAGGTTTTTGCTGTAAAGAGCTTTGTCAACTATCCCTGGATTGCAATATCAAAGAAATTATCATTTTCAATGTCTATGTGTGTCATAATATGAAAACTTTCAGTGTAACACTAGGAACAGAAATATTTTTGCAGTCAACACTAGCTAGCAGTACAAAGATTTACTTTTGTGTTCTTATCTCTTGTAATTGGTAAACAAATTTGGGATATCCTTCCCTTCTTTCCTTCTCTCCAGCCTTTTCACAATTGGAAACTTCAAAAACTTCCTATACGTTATCAATATTTCCAAATCTTATTGGGATTTTTCTTTGAAATATACTAA
>NW_012152174.1:6059817-6076418 GCF_000956105.1 Propithecus coquereli | reverse complement strand
TGGCTCTACATATGTATAACTAAAAGGATAATATAAGAGGAAAGTTCAGCTTGGTGGGTTTAAACACTAAGACAGCTGCTTAAAACAGGTAAGTTTTAAGAAGACTTGTTAATTCCTTTGTGCTAAAAGTAAGGATTTTTGCAACAAGTAAGACACTGGCAAATGAAATTTAATTTTCAATTTGAGCAAAATGATTGCTACAAATTAAATTTTAAAAATTTGGGAAGCTCATTGTAATGTAGTCCATTGCCCATTATTAAAAAGCAGCTAAAAAGAGCTTTGTTAGAACAGCAAGGAGAAAAATTGTAGGTATTAGTCTTCTCCAGTCAAACTTTCTTCCCTCTAGGAAATTACCTACGTGATTGAATATTTAGTATGGTTTTCAATTTATACTATATGTTCTTATTAAGTTAATGTCAATGAATAACTTCAGCCATCTAAAGTCCAAATTGAGAGGTGAACATAATATAGCCCATTTAGCCCAGGGCCAATCCTAGCCTTATTTACAAAGAAGGAAAGTTTGTTTTCATTATCCCTTATCTGTCCACTCTCAAAGTGTTTCTTTGTTTTCATTCCATGCATAGGCACTTATACAAGTACAATAGTCTTCAGGAAAGCCCCAGGACCTTAGGAAGCTACCCAAAGCTCAACTCTTGGTCTTCAAGCTGTAGATCCCAAAGATCTTCCCTCCACTATAGTTTCCTACAGGTCTCTGCCCTCTAGAAGGTAAGAGCAATAGCTTACCTCTGTCCATATGACGATGGATTACACTAAACTATATTGCTACCCCTTTAGTATAACTACTTGCCCTAAATTATAAAGATCTCCTGTGGCTTATAACTTAACACTATAGAATTTCTAGTAGTTGCTGGTATAAGTAATGACAGGATATAATTTATAATTGCCTGAGAAATCTTCAATAAATACAAACTAGGATGCCTCATCTTTTCTTATTCAAAGAATTGACCCTTTGGAAGGCCTCATATCTTAATCCTAGAATGTGTACAATATGGGGGAAGTATTTATTAGGATAATACTGAGCTAGAACTTTAAAGATTCTGAAGTGTTTCTAATTTGTTAACAGCTTCTCATATTCAGAGTATCAAGCAATGACTCATCTCTTGACTGAGCTCTGATTCCCCTGGGGAAAGCACAGTAAATACTTCCAGCATTGCCTGCTCCTATTATCTGACATCTTAGTCCCTCCTTGCTTTCCTTTTTGATTTTGGATTGGTCTGTTATAGTGTATTCTTTTTTTCATTCCAAAATATTAAGGGGGTACAAGTGTTTTAGATTAAATGGATCGTTTTTGTAATGCTTGTGTTCCAGCTATAGGTGTGCCCATCACCCAAATAGTATTCATTGTATCCGTTAGGTACGTTGTATCCTCCCCTCCTTCCCCCTCCTTCCTGATGGATTTCCACTCAGTTTTACTTCCCTCTGTGCACATGTGTGCTCATTAGTTAGTTCCATTTTAATAATGAAGTACATGTGGTGCTTGTTTCTCAATTCTTGAGATACTTCACTTAGGAGTATCTGCAACAATCTGGATAAGTAGTACTTTTTTATGACTGAGTAGTACTCCATGGTATACATATACCACATTTTATTAGTCACTCCTGAATTCATGGCACTTGGGTTGATTCCACATCTCTGCAGTTGTGAATTGTGCTGCAATGCACATTTGAGTGCATCTCTCTTTTTGATGAAAAGTCTTTTCCTTTGGGTAGATATCCAATAGTGGGATTGCAAGCTACATATTTGATAATGGGCTAATATCCGGAATTTACAAAGAACTCAAGAAAATCAGCAAGAAAAAATACAAACAACCCTATTAAAAAGTGGGCAAAAGACATGAACAGAGGCTTCTCAAAAGAAGAATGACAAATGGCCAAGAAACATATGAAAAAATGCTCAATGTCACTAATCATCAGGGAAATGCAAATTAAAACCATAATGAGATATTGCCTTACCCCAGTTAGAATGGCTTTTATTTAAAAGTCCAAAAACAACAGATGCTGGCATGGATGCAGAGAGAAAGGAACCCTTACACACTGTTGGTGGGACTGCAAATTAATACAACTCTTGTATTCTTATCACTAATAACGATTGCTTTTTATCAGGATTCTATTCAAGTAGTCCTTTCATATATTTCAGTACCACCTTCCTAGACAGTGTCATTGACCAAAATTTAAACTTCCAAATATTTCCAACTTCACTGTATGTGGAAATTATTAATGAAATAATATTGAAGAGGTAGAAGACTCAGAGTTCTCATTTCAGTCATAAGAAAGACAAATATTCAGCTATTATAGAATTGCTGTAAAGTAGATAGAAAGGCAGGAAAACTTGGTCCAAGGTAGGCTTTTCCTCCTCTAGGTGAAAGATACTACATGCTTTGACCGTTCCAAAATGTCTTTCCTTACTTTCCTTTCTGTTGAAGCAACTAATTGATTTAGAATGGCTTTATTTTTTACTCATATTTTTCTTGTTTATTTTCTTTCATGGCCTTCTGAGAGAAACTCAGCTTTTCTGATATGAAAATTTAAATAAGATGGTTTGGGTTGAAATAAGACCTTTTTTAAATGCAAGTACTAAATGACCATAGAAGTCTACTTTAAATGAATATGTAGCAGTAACATATATATGCTTTTAAAGTTTCCAACATTGTGCATGTTAAATTATTTATCTTTTCTTTCTTTCTCTTTCTCTCTCACTGGGCTCTATCTTCAAAAGCTCAGTTTTAATTATTATGGCATGATGGGTCAGCCATAGGTAGAATTTACAGGAATTATATGAAGTTATTATAACATTCAACCTAATATATTTATTTCTGAAAGATTCTTTCTCTAGGGCAAAATGTGGATCTTAATTTATATGGAGTGGTAGTCTTTAAGTCTCTATATATCTTTTCAGCCCAACCTATTTCTGCAACCCCCAAGTTACTCTGGACCTCAAGGGATAAAGCTAAAGAGAAGACATGCTCTAGTTCTAGTAATGAGCTCCTCATGCTTGAGAGGCAAATCCTAACTTATTTCTCAAATTGCTGGCTGTCTCCTGTTCTCTCACTATTTGGTATAACATCTATCCTCTTCTTCATAAAGATACTCACCTTGTCCTACTTCAACATCGCATCCTCATTATCGTCAAGTCGTGCCATTTCTAGCTTTGAAATAGTCCTTAAATCTGTTCTGTCTTCATCATTTCCACTGTTGCCATCTTAGGTTAGTGTTTAATCAGATCTGGACGCTATTTTAACAGCTTCCTAAATGGCCTCCACCTCTATTTTTCCTTTAATTGAATTAATTCTCCATTCTACGCAGTGGTCACTTTTCCCTAGAACTGTGTCCCTCATCTGTCTATATTAATGTCTGTGACACACACACAGGCACACACACTCCTTTCTCAGTGCACCTTATTATTAATATTTGATATTTCGTGAATAGGTCATCAGATTGCCTGTCTTCATACTTTACTGGTGCAGTTCATATGTTCAGAATATCATCCCTTCCCCACAACCTGCTTGACAAATTGTTCTTTAACAATTATTTAAAATGTACAATGTATTTAATGTACTTATTTTTCTTCTAAGATTCTAGAAAGAATTAGTTGTACCTTCCTCCAAGTTTTCAAAAAGAATTATTCACAGCTCTTAATAATAGTAGCATTATTATTAGTTTGTTAGTTGTGCCTTTCTCCCTATTAGGTTCTCTGAAGAAATGGACTGAGTTTTAATTGTATCTTTATCTACAATCATCACCAACACACTCTAGGCACAAAATATTATAATTTAGTGGTTTTCAAACTTGCCTTTGTGTTAGAATCACTTGTGTGACTTAAATGTGTTGGAGAGAGAAGCTGGAGCTTCAGCTGAAACTTTTCAAAATTAACAATTTTAAATTACACTCAAATAATCGTACTTCTACTTGGCTCCTTATGAAACCAAATAATGCCCTAATAAATGCTTTTGGGACATACTTTATCAGGACTCCCCCACATAAGAGCAGTTAAAATGGAATTTTTATGAGATGGAGGTTAGAGGAAATTTCTCTGCCATCCATTGTGGCCTGAAATGCTTTATTGCTTTGTGACTCTCCTATAGCTAACCTGGCAATAGCTGGTGTTTCCATGAGCTTTGTGAGTTTGGCTGCGGGACTCCAGGAGCCACTAAGAATTATAATAACATCCACTGAATACCTGTGTGAGGCATGGTTCCAAGCACTCTTAACACATGTAATCCTCGCGGTGACTGTATGAGTTATTATCCCTATTTTATAGGCGAAAAATAATTGAGACTTAGAAAAGTTAAGCAACCCATCCAGAGTCAAATAGCTTGGAGTCAGGTAGAGCCAGAGTTAGAGCACCTGCAGCTCACATCAATAGCTTGTGTGCTTACACAGCCACTCATTACAAACCAGCTACAAAACTCATTCAGTAAAAGGGGGCTAGGGAACAGATGGATTCCTATAAGATTTACAAAACAAGAGCAAACCTAAAACTAATTTCAATGTTAAAGAATTTAAATGTATTGCCTAATCGACCACTTTAAAGTATAGGAAGTATACTTTTCTCCAGTTGATACTATGTGACATTTGCATGAACCTTATATTCCAAACACATTCACTTACATACACATATATCTATAGGTGTTTTTTAAACAATATTTTAATAGGGAGATTTTAGTTTTCCCTTTTAGTGATATATAAAATAATGGTGCATCTTACAACTGATGTTATCTTAAATTTATGAAATACGATCGTAAGAGAATACCACAAAGTTGTCGTTACGATTTTAAACTTACACAAAACAGATAATATCTATACAAATATAACTTACCAAAATTGACTTAAGAAACAGAAGAATTCAAGTGTCCTAGCTAAAAGATTGCCCTAAGTTTTTGGAAAAATTGTAAAGTGTAAGCTGTATATTTTTATTGATTTCTTGTAATAACTCTGAGTTAAATATTCTTATCTCCACGTTAGAGAGAATGTGGCTTGCTCAGATTAACACACGCAGGAGTAAAGCAGGGACTCAAACCCAGGTCTAGAAACTTCAAAATGCATTGTTTTTGTTTTATTTATTTATTCTTTTCTTCCCCAATTTTGATATCTATGTCATTTATGGGTCTCTCTCTCTCTCTCTCAGGTCTAAAAACAGAAGTAGTGGCCATGTATGTTCATCTACACTACCAGACACAGGGAAGGGGGGGAATAAACCAAGGGGGAAGGATTCAGCTGTATAACTTGCCTCCGTGTGTTTGTGTGTATTATATGACTGATATCTATCTTTCTATTACATGACACTATGACATTTTACTCCTCCTTCCATTTGTTTAAGAGTTTTGACCTCTTCTTCCATAAATGAACTTCCTAAGATCAAAATATATTGAGATTTGTACAGTTCAATAGTCTGTTAACTCACCCCATTGAAACATTATGTTATTCCTATCGGTTTTGCACAGATGTATTGTAAGTTAATAACTGCTTTTTACTTTGTTCACTTCCCTCACCCCTAGTATTTAGAAATTCACTATGGTACCCAAAGAGCAATTTTGTGTGAATTTGCTGATGCTCTTCTCCTCTAAAAGTAGTATGGCAGCTTGAAAATAATTTGACCACACTGAATTAGAATAATAGATGATCTGAAGTTCATCTGTAAGTTTAGGATCCTCATTGTTCTAGTTATTAATAATTGTTTGTATGGATATGTGTTTATTTGCACACGTAGACATGGATGGTTCTAAGGCACTGTAAGTTATCGTTCAGTATATTGGTGGAGCTGCAAATATCTGTTTTGTTTGTTAAGAAAATACTACTATGACCCAATGCCTTGAGGGAGAGTATTAAAATGCCTGACTTTACAACATTCTGATGAATTATCTTTATTTAATGCAAGATATAATTGGGAATTGAATTAGCCTAGTGATGTCCCTTCAATAATACTGACTGCCAATAATTTTCAGAGTAGCACTTCTTTCAGAACCATCTACTGCATGTTTTCTGTCAGAGTAGGCTGTCAGAGGCAATTGAATATTATTTGATATGTTTCTCTTTTTTTTAGAAAATTTCGGAAACTGAAAGTCTAGTATCTCCGTTGAGATGGAAAAAAAAAACATTTCCTGATTTAATCTCATGTAGGGTGGCATGGGTACTCTTTCAGCACACAAACAAATATTCAGCACATAAACAAATATTTTGATACAAAGGATCTTTTTCTTCTGCTTACTAAAAAGGACAAACATTTTTAAATGTTGTCTTGCTACTTCTTAGTGGAGGTTTAAAGTGTTTGATTTCTGAAGCATGGCTGTTTCCTTTAGCGCTTTAAAAAATCGCAACAAGATAGTTTATATCATTGGTTTTGCTGAAAACAGTATATATGTTACCCCTCTAAAGGAAGAATCAGACTAAAGATACACGTGTTTTTAGACTGTGGTTTCCAAGAAGACCTGGAAGCCTTGAGAAGTACTCCTAAAAATTTTATTTCAGTTGCAAAACCAGAGTTTGAATTCCAAGAAAATTATTCTTTCATAAACAATTAGTACATATCTTGAGAGATGAAGAAATAATTAAAATTTTCTAGGATATGATTCATATCCACCGACCTTTGTGGTTTTTCCAGGCTTAAACCCTCATGGAACAAGCTTTGGCGCTGGCAGGAAGCGGCGATTACCTCTCCTTCTGGGCTGGCATTTCTGTGGGCCGTGTGTGCTCTCCCTGCAGCAGCTCCTCCTCCTCTTCAGTCCGTGGGATACTTCCTGTTCTTTCTCAGCTGCCAGGCACCCACTAGCTCAGACTGTAGGCAACTAGGCTTGGCTTTGTGCTGTCATACCAATCTCATCTTCCTTTCCTTTTCTTATTCTTATTCTCTTTAAGCCTCATTCTTTGGTCTTTTTTTTCTTTTTTGATCCTTTTTCCCACTCAAGACTCCCCTAACTGGCTAAGGGTGTTCAAGTCTCAATGTGGGCCTTTCCCCATTTAGTAGTTCATTTCCATGTCAAGCTGGCACTTATTTCTCTTGCTTCTCTTTCTTGTTTTTTGAGTTGGTCTCTGTCTAAGTCTTATATTCCAGAATTTGACTCTCTTGAAGTCTTAAAGTTAGGCTTTCAACATTGTGAGCACCTCTCTCTGTGGGAAATGCAATGTGAATATTGTGTTCTAAATTTTCTGAAACACTTTATTTCATCCTCACTTGAGATGTGCTTCCATTTTCAGAGTCAACCAAATTGATTTGCTACCATTTTGATTATTTCTGGAAGGAATTAAATTCATAAGTGCATGGAATGATCTGCACACAAGAATGCTTACTCTACTCTGATGGGCCATGCTTATTTGTTCCCTGTAGTTTTGAAGCCAATTAAGTTTGGTTGTCTGAAGAATCTAGTGAGAGATCCCAAATGGCATATGTTAAGTTCAAAATACCTTAATAGGCACTGTGGAAAGTTAGAGATGGAAATGTCCAACTTCTTTCCGCAAAGTTCTTACTCTGTATTAAGTATATGAATTATTCTGTAATGGGTATATGAATGTATAAAATAATCATAGCATTGGAGGGGCGTGTTATGTGATTGCTATGAAGAACATCCACTCATTCTCCTGTCAAACTCTCAGTGTAGTATTGTACAGTGTAGTGTTGCCAAATGTGTAAAGGAATGGTCAAAAGTACATGGAATTACAACGTAAAGGATGAAACATGGGGTACTAATAGCTTTGACATAGTAAAATTTACTTATAAAATTCACATCACTAATCTCAAAAGACCTATTGTTCAACATGGTATCTATAGTTAATAATATATTGTATTCTTAAAAATTGCTAAGAAAGTGGATATAAAGTGTTCTCATGACAAAAATAAGAGGTAATGCATATGCTAATTGCTCAGATTTAGTCGTTGTACAATGTATATATACTTCAAAAATTCCTGTTGTACACAGTCAATACATACAGTTTTATCCATCAATGTAAAAAATAAAATTACTAATGAATAAAAAAATCACAAATCACTAAATACCGTCAGTACAGAAGATGAAAACCAAGAGCATGGGCCCAACACTGAGTATAACCGAGTCATTTGTAAACCCAACTCCCTTTGCTCAACAACATTCTCTAATACTGAGGCTGTGCTCTTCAGAAATAACTCAAAGGGAAAGAGTGAGAAGTGGGGAAAAGTGGCAAATAAAAGATAATCAGTAAAATTTGTGTGTGTATATGTATGTATGTGTGGATATATGTGTGTGTGTATAAATACAGTGAGAGACACATTTGTACTTTTGAGTCACTTTTAGCGCCTTGATACGGTTCTGCTGCCTCAGGACAGGACCTCCCCAGGTCACCCCTGACTGCAGCGACACCTGCTGGTGAGCGCAAAGACGATCAGTTGATAGTTTTTGGCTTCTCTGGCAAAAGCCAATCCGCAAACCGTTTCAGGTTGCAGTAGATGTTTTCCTTTATTTTATTCCCTCTGGTTCTTATCTGAATGAAAACCTTTCCAGCTAAATTAGTCCATTCCTTGTTGGTGAGAATAAATGTTTAAACCTGGAACTTCATAAACTTCCCAGTGAAATGCAAAGCCGAAAACTTGTTTCCGCACCCCTCCACTTTCTCCTCAAGGAGGTGTGGCATAGCCTAAGAATTGAGAACTAAAATCTAGTATATTACCGTTTTATACTTTCCTCTCATATTCATATTCCTTTTATTCACATGATTCTACTATAAATTGTCTTCAAAAACATTGAGTCAAATATAGGTGTGTGTGTGTGTGTTGTTTCATTGGTCTGATGGAGTTTAAACGTTAGGAGCATAATATAAAACTGGTTCCTTCAATATTAGAAAGAGGGATGCATTGTTTTTACTGTTCATTTTGTTTTTGTTATATAAAGTTCTATAAACTTAAGATGGACAGAAAGTGTTGAGAATAAGACTTAGTGTTTATAACTGAGTACAAGACTAACTTCATGGCTTTATAAGAAAGTATTCGTTGACTGGCAAAATAAACCTAAATTGCCTTCCCTGTAAAAGTGAGAATGTTGGGGCCATGAGAAGGGCAGTGCTAAAAATGATATTCTTTGCTTTTTTATAGAATGATTTTTTTGGTAAATACATACTATTAAAAATTCTGGCAAAATAAGAAAGAACACAAAATTACTCACAGAGATAAGTATCTAAAAGTAGGATTTTGTAATATAATGTGTGCTATTATTAAGTAAAATATTAATTTCTTTTTACTTGAATTTAATGAAAGAAAGGAAACAATGAAAACTAAAGGAGTTTAAATAAACTTCAATTATTTCTGTACAAGAGATAGTAGTACCCACAAATTAAGTTTGTGAAAGAACATTAAAAATCATTGAACGTAAAGTCATTAAGTACTTTCAATTTTAAATAATATCATTAGTTGACTACTTGGTATGAAACCTGACAAGCGACATAGTTTTCACAAACTTGTTCTCACAGTCCTTTTGCCTCAAGTTCCTGCATTGTGCAACTCCAGGCAGTACCATTCACATTTTATTTTGCAGGAATGACTCCCCCTGGAGTCGTGCAATACAGTAACCATTATACTTCTCACATTCCAATCCATGTTAGTTGTATGATAAATATTTTCTTTCTCAAGGTATATAACACTTTCTGTTCTACAACCACAATTCTTCAATCACATGGCCTTAGCCATTCGTTTAAATAGTTTTAATAATCCTGTGTTTTTATTCATTGCACTGATGACTAGATTTCATCATCAAGCAATGTCTTCAATTCACGTATTTATAGTTTCTGAGGATTTTTCCAACACATATTTGTTTATTGATTATATCATGTACTAATTTGTAGTTTATAAATCGTACACTCAGATAATCCATTTCTGAAGGACAAAATACAATCAAGTCCTAACATTTTCTTTCTCTACATACAGTATATGACTTCTGTATCTCCCAGGCGAAAGCACCCCTGACTTTGGAGACCAGCTGGCCTACATCACAACTATGACAAGGGCTTCTTTCAGAATTTTGACTCATGTCAAGGCCGATTTTAATCTCCTCAACAGCCATAATAATCCCCATGTGATTCTGTGCTTGTTTGCCATTTTCTGTCATTCTTTCTACACCCTCATGTAACCTATTTCCAAATCCATATGCCATCTGTTTCCTCAGTTGCTTTTCATGAAGACATTGGACTTAATTGGTCATGGCAAGCTGTTTTGAAGATGGCCAATTCCATTCGATCCATTTAATCATTCACAGGCAGGAGTGGGAACTCAATCAATACTTGGAGGAATAATGCAGCACATAGCTCGGCATATAGCCTTGGCTCCAGAGTTCCTGTGTGTTAAATGTGGCCCTCTAGCCTCAGGGATGCTGCTGAAATCATCATTTTAGACAGTCCACACTCCCCCTGGATTCTAATCCCTGAGTGTTAAAACCTACCCATACAAGGAATGTGCTAGCACTGTTGTTCTCAAACTGTAGTGTACATCAGAATTACCTGGAAGACTTGTTAAAACAAAGATGTCTTTTCTGATTCAGTGAATTTTGGGTGGTGTCCGAAATTTTACTTTTGTAACAAGTTTCCAGGTGATATTGATTTGTTTAATCAGGGGATCACATTTTACAAAACATTGTGCTACAATTTTATGTACACTCCTGGTTTTTAATCTTATGTCCCGTGTCCTCATGTATCTGGGAAGACAGCAGCATCTTCCCACAAAAAGTCATCTTGGTGTGATTGGCATCCATTAGCAAAACAACTAAGAAGAAGACATCAATCAGCTGAGTTTTTATGTATGAGAATATCTGTTTGTTTTTATGTAGTTGAATAACAACTTGGCTGAAAACAATATTCTAGATTTACTTTTCCCTCAGCATTTTACACACATTGCTTTATTATTTTCTGGAATTGAATATTGTTGTGGATGCTAGCCTTAATTTTTTACCCACATAGGTGATTTGCTTTTGTCAGCCTGCATATCTAAGGAATTTTGATTTTAATCCTTGAAGTTCAATAACTTAGCCAGGCTGTCTCAGTGTCCATTGTAGTGTCATTCTGCCTGTAATTGAGTGCACTCCTTTGAAATGCATATTAAGTCTTTCCTTCATTCCAGGAAAATTGTCTGCTACTTCGTTATATTGAATTTCCTTTTTTCTCAGAGGGTCACCAATTATCCTTATTCAGGGTCACTTTGGCTATTTCCATATCTATGATCTTCCCACTATTACTAAAAATTTCTGAATTTTTTTCTTCACTTACAAGATGGTTAACTCGAACCTTTCACTATGTTAGTAATTGGACTTTCAATAGTATTTATCATTCTCCTATATGATTCCCTTTTTTTTCCTAGTCTTACAATCAAAGTATTTGGGGTTTCAGTTTCTTTTCTTAGCTAACCACATCAGTCTATCGTTTTAAAATCTTACTTTTCTTACTTGGCCTATTCCACAGGAATACCATAGAGAAAGTTTTCTTTTGTTCCTTGAGTTAAATTTTCTTCCATTTTGATTCCCCTCTGTTTTCCTATTTGCATCATGTTCTTTTCTATTGTTCTTATTACTGATCTATTTGGCATACTTGACATATAATGCCTGTTTATCTCTTTGTGGTTGTATGGTCAGATCTTCTAACTGATACAACACCATTGAACATTTCTTGGCCCCTTTACTGCCTACATACATGTTTGATACATGCTTGTCTTCCACCCAAAATCTTAAAGTATTCCACCCACTTTTGCATAGTCTGAAGAGGAAAGGAGAGTGCAGAGGAGGAGAGCTTGACTGGTGCTCTTGGCAGCCTTTGCTGGACTCCTGAATCACCTAACCTTAGATTCTATTGCCAGGGTCCATGCCAGCCAGGCAGGGATGGCCCCTTCATTTAACCTTCAGCTCTTCGTCCGGTGTAATAAAGAATCCTGTGGAATAGCCTCTGATGGCCCCCTTCTGGAATCCTGCCTTGGTAGGTAGGTTTCTCGGTGCTGCCTTCCTACCCACTATCTTTCTGCTTCCCTCCTGTTTGGTACATTACTGAAAACTCTTCAGCGTTTAGCTTGAATCTCTTCTCAGAGCCATTTCTGGTGACAGTAGCACATTAGGAATCACCCCATGAAGCAGCAAAAGGTTTGTTTTATTTCTTTAGTGGAAAATTCATAATTTACATGACATGAGATTGCGCCCCTTTCCTTGCTTATTTGCTGATTTGTATTCGTTATTGCGAGCAATTGTTCTATGATCTGACTTCACAAAGTTTCTGCTTCTTGCACCTTTCTCCCCTCTAGATTTTAAACTCATTGGAGGCAGAGACCATGTTGTTTGTTTTTAATTTACCAAAATATCATGTCTCACATATTGTACAAGTTTAGTTAATTGAACTTATTGGAACATGGGGTTTCTTCAAATATCTTTGTACATTTGATCTTCTACTCATTCATCTTCTATACAACACAAGGACTATAGTTAATAATAGTGTATTGTATTCAGTACTTTTACTAAATGAGTACATTAAAGCTGCTCTTGCCACATAGGGGAAAAATGGGTAGCTATGGGAGATGATAGATATGTTAATTTGTTCCACTCTAGTCTAGTCCTTTCACTATATCTATAAATATATCTATATACATATTTTATAATGTCATGATATACCTTAAATAGATACAATAAATTTATTTTTAAAAACTCTTTGAACATTTTTAAAAACCACGACAGCCAGTATATTTAGCAATAAAATAAGGAAACTAGAAATTCACTGTGCATAAAGAATGAATGAAATAAATTGTGGAATAGGAAGCATTAAACATTTGAATGTATTCTAATATAAAAGTCCAATTTATTTTTCAGTATTTTGATTTTAAAATGGTAGGCATCATCAACTCAGTGGTCCTTCAAGAAGATTTAGCCCATGATTCTGTGTTTGTAATGTACTACCACTAAGTTATTAATGAAATTATTTTTGCGATACCTGGTTGATTTCTAAAATTTCTTCATAAGTATTTTTCTATGAGCCAGTTTGGGAGGTATTTATAAGGGTGGATGCTGAAGAAGACAATCTGTGTTCCAATATTAGCTCTGCCGCCTCCTAATCTTGACACTGGCAAAGTTACTCAATTGCTCTGTGCCTTAGTTTCCTCCTCTATAAAATGGAGACAACTATAATACCTACTTAATGTATTTCTGTGAGAAAATAAGTTAATATATTGAATATACATAGATATTATCTAGCACCTAGTCAGTGCATTAGATGTGTTTGCCATTGTTCATGGTAAGAGAATTGCCAATTTACCAAGAATAAGTAAAATGCAACGGCTGAAAGTATAGCTTCCCATTTAGCATAGACACTGGAAGATTTAAATAGACTTCATTTTAGTCTGAATATATTCTCCTATTCTGTGTGTCTCACTATTTAACTTGAATAAAATATCCTATTCTTTACCCAGGCATTCATCAAATCATTTAAATATTTATGAGAAAAATATTTGGCAATGATTATCACTTGATAGTGTGCTTTGATGAACACACCAAAAAGAATAATTTGAAATGAAGGTGAATCTTCAAATATCGAAAATTGTCCACTAAAGGAAAGATTGGTTGAACAGAGACAAATTGATTTTAGTTGAGAAAAAATATAAGCTGTTCCAGTGTCAGAATCAAAGGTTATTTACTAATGTTGTCTTGATGCAAATAACATGGTACTTGTGGACAGAGAGCTAGTGATTTTGACATTAGGTATTATGTCTCAGAAATTTATTAAATACGGAATAAAACGAGTGAACTCTGCCCCACATTTTCCAGAGTAATAAGCATAGATGAAATTAAGTCATTTATAATCGACTGATAATATAGATCAATTACTTATATAGACTTAATGGAGCATTATATTGGCTTTCACTCCCTGAGATACAAGACAATTCAGGACGACCTCAATGATGAAATATTTAACAAAAGATCTTTAGGGGAAATGAGGATATTTCAATACTATAATGAAGCATATTCTACAAGCTGTATAAAACTTACCTGAGGGAAGTCATCAATCAATGAAATAAGTACTTTTTCAGAGATTATTATATATAATCGATATACAGTCAATAATAATATCTTTAAATAACATTAAATTTTTTGAGGGACTTGGAGTGTTACACTTCACAGTATTTCATTAATTATCTTAACATTTTGGGGGGGATATGAGATGGGTAAATTTGAATAAAAAGTATGAAAATATAAACCCTTTGGAATTCTCTCTCTCTTATTTCCTTTCTCCCTTTCATCCTCCTCTTCTCCTCTCCCTCTCCTTTTCTCTCTCCCTCTGTTCCTCTTATTCTCTTTCTCCCCCCTGCCACCACCTTCTGGCTCAAAGAGACTATACTGTACCCTGGAGATGGACCACAAGGATGCTGCTAAAAGGAATTAGGAAGCTCTCTGTCCATCACAGAAAATGCTTCCAGTTCTTTTCAAATCTCATTTCCTGGACTTGTTATCAGAAGAAATGCAGCAAATTTTTCAACTTTCATGAAAATATACAGTGAGGAGAAAATAAATGCCATCTCATCATCCACCCATAGATATGAAGTGACCTTCTTTTGACCTTGGAATTCTTACACAGTTCTTATTTGCTGCCCTTTAAAATAATTGCAATGATTTAGTTCTACAACTTTAATTTATTTTCAAAGTATATTTTGCCTTGGCTTTTATATAATGAGAAAGTACTCTGTAGTCAGAAAGTATACAGTAGCATTCTATCGATGCAATAAATTAAAATACAACTTAACAAATTGATCTAAAATCTTTCACATATATTTGGCAATACATGTATTTTAATGCAAATGACCAATATTTTAGGTATTTTCATGATCTTCTTCTTCCTAAAATTGTTTTTATATTTTTAAGAACCCTCAGATGTTATGATTGTTAAAATGGAAATAGAAAAGAAATATAATTATAGTTATGGAAATTTTAATTTCACTTTGAATTTCTTGGAAATCTGGGTAAAAACATATTACATATTTTTCATTGAGAGAAATTGCATATCAAATTTTCTACAGTCAAAATTTTCCTACATTTAATTATAAAGTTAATTGATTATTTCAATCTTACAGGAAACATGTATATACCATGCCTTTTAAATCCGCTTTAGCTTCAAGACAGATGTAATATTTTGTTGTTTTATTCCTTTGGATTAAACCTGAAAGCTTATTATTAAAAAGTAATATATGTTACAGATATGTGGCTCGCTAATGGTCTTGCTTGATAAATTAAAACCTGAGATTTCCATAGACTATATGCCTTTCCTTTAGAGTTGCTTTCTTTAAAAAAAAAAAGAATAGATAGGTGCTGAATAACTAACAGGATTTGTTAAGTCTCTGGTAAACCCTATATCCCATATTATTTTTCTCATCTTTGTGTTCAGGATCTAGCAGAAGATTTGGCATAGAAAGGACTTGTTAAATATCCACAAATTGAGTAATACTTGCTTTGTTGATACTGAGTGTAAATTCTCACAGTGTAGAAATAGTTGGATTGACATTCCACCATAAGAGTTTAAGGATCTGACAGGTGTTCTCACTTGGGTGAAAGACCACTGCACCACTCTTGGAGGTAGGCCAAAGAGTTGCCAGAGATTGATATCAGATCTGTTCAAGAACCTAAACCGATACATAAATGACATGCTAGCATTCCACACTGCAGTGTATATAATATTCTAGAATGATGGTTACCAGCCCCGACTTCCTCGAAGGCTGTCAGGATGAGTTGCCTGCGTGCTGTATCCTCAGCTAACGGGACAAGCTGACTTGCCTACTAGGGTTATTTAGTATTGACAACTTACATATTGAAACTGGGTTTTAGAGACAGGTGAATATTGAAAGTACCTGACCTGAAGTACAGAGTCAGTCATTTCTGAGACCATAATTATTAAATTTAAAAATTGGCAGTCACAAGTCATTTCTAATAAAATTTGAATTGATTGCTTACACTAAAATTATAAAATTATCTCTGAGATTAGAGATATTTGAAGGAACATCTCAAGTAGTAGACCACAATTTGGGCATATCTAAGGTTTTCCAATATCTTTAATGTAAATTTCAAATATACAGAAACATTGAGAATATGATGCAGTGAACACCCATACACTGATTTTATAGATTCTACATTAATATTGTGTCCTATTTGCTTTATCACATGTCAATCCATCTATGCAACTCTGTCTATATTTATGTCCGTCTTTATTTTGATGCATTTCAAAGGAACATGCAAAATTAGTACACTTTGCCTCCAGATGCCTCAGTGTGCATGGGGTCCACTAGAGTTCAAGAATAGTATGAGGATTATTTTTGGGGGAGAACTTTATATACAGTAAAATTTATAAAACTTATGAATACCATTTAATGAGTTATATGGTAAATCTAGTTTTGATCCATGTGACTATTCAATATACACGGCAAAACATATATTGAGAATTTTTTTACCACAATCTGGGGACCATAAACAGATGATCAATAGTCACTCTCATATTAACAAAAACACTATAAAAATGTAAAAATGTTTTCAATATGGACAGCTAGGAATGTAATTATTTGGTTTACCCAATTTGACAAACAACTTTCAGTTCAAAACATAAGAGGAAATTTTTTTTTTT
>NW_012152174.1:6055095-6058707 GCF_000956105.1 Propithecus coquereli | reverse complement strand
AGAAGACAGAATAATGGCCAGCAAACATATAAAAAAATGCTCAACATCTCTAATCATTAGAGAAATGCAAATCAAAACCACAATGAGGTATCACATAAGAGGAAATTTTTAAGTGGGGACAAAAGTAATCTAAACTAAGAAGTTAATTTAATTATATCAGCCTTTTCCTTTATTCAGGTAATATAATACAGAAGACATAACTTGACACAACAAATCCTTGAAACTGTGCTATGTTATACTAAAAGTACGAAGAAAAGAAAATGTCACATACTGATTTGCAATGTACATGTGTCAAATGGTATTACTGGGCATTGTACCGCCATGGAGACATTTTTGTGTGTGTGCAGCCACATTATGAAGGAAATGAGAGAAGCACCAAGTATAAAATTGTATAAATACACTAGCATGGTTAAATAATAATAACAAGAGAAAGAGAAAACTCCTTAGAAAATCACGCATGTAATATATCATTGTGTAATAACCACAGCCATAACATTTTGAGCATTTACTCTCAAGTTGAAGCTAAAATTGATGTATTGTTTTGGTAATTTATTTCCCTAGAAAAGTTTAGCTCAAAGGAGCATCTACTCTACAGCCATTGCCCCTCTTGGCTATTTTTCTCCCATAATATTACAATTGGGTTCACAAACCTAAGGGTTACCAATAATCTGGTCAATGATCACAAGTGAGTCATTGACTTGGCAATTCCCTCTTCTTCCAGACCATTATTTAGAAAAAAAAATCTAGTTAAAATTAACACATATCATTATGTATCATCAGGCTTTTACATGGAGATAAGTTCTTTTAAGTGCCTTTAAATAATGCTACTTATCTGTTTATTTTGAGATACACAATTTCTAGTTTCACATAAATATAAAGCACACACACATATGTAATTTAATTTTCAATATATCCTTCAGCTGTAAAAAAGAAGAAACTATAATCCTGGCAACGTTTGTGAGATAAAGACTATGCACATAGTAGAAGACAGTGCAAAGGGTAATGCATATATTGAATTAGAAGACTAGAATTCTAGGTTCCAGCATACGTTTTGCTGGAAGGCTATGTGATCTCAGCAAAATCATTTCATTCACCTGGGCCTCATTAATTTCACTTGTAAAATAAGGTAATTGGCTAGAAGAAGTTTCAGGCTGTTTCCAACTCCAGAGTTTTATTATTCTAAGAATAATTTGTATAGGCAAGCTTTCTTTGATCCTTTTTTCTCTTTGGTAATTGTAATAGATTATAGTGCCATACTGGGAAAGGCACTAAATAGTTTTCAATGGCATTTTATTTTTTTACCTAATCAGTAGATGCACTTAAAATAGGTTTATATTGGCTCGTCCTGGACTTAACTCTAGAAACATTTTCATATTGGTTTGCACTTGTTTAAGCAAGCTTGTTTATGAGGTTTGATGCAAAATGGTGATTCCACAAGAATCATTTAAATCAAGCAATTATAAGGTATTCATATAATTTAAGAAACATTTTTCCAAGAAGCTTTTCTTCTCAAATTGTTTCACCGACTGACCAATTATTGATCAAGCATTCCATCTCCCAGTGTGGTAAAAGTCAAATGGATTTTGTCATCAGCTGAGCCATCTGTCTCCTCATACTGTTCTGCTATTTTTCTTTTTATTTTTGAAACTCTACAACTGAAATTAGCAATAGAGGAGGAGGAGGTAATTAGTGAACACAAGTATAACAGAATTTCATATGCTTTGATTATTGTTTAATGCACAAACAATATGAGGTATAAATAGCTTTTTGGATATGTTTGCATTCATTCAAGAGTTTCTTATGAGTTTTCCTGGGAAAAACTTAATATTCTCACACTGCATAGATGCAGGAAACTTTGCTTTAATCTGGGCATGATGGTACTAGGCCCTTTATGCTAATGAGATATAAATTCTCTTAATTAAAGCAAAAGAAAGTGCCATGTTGGTTCCTTTTGTTTTCATCTGCTCTGGGACAAGAGGGTGCCCAGGGGTCTCATCTAGAAAGGGCTGAATTTACCTTTACAAAGTGCTGAAAATACTTCCTACCATTGTTTTGTCCATCTATCTTATGCCAAATAGTTATTTCTTATGTCTTTGTTGGGAGTAGGGGGTCCAGTTGCCCAAAATTAGATGTTCGAAATGAGACAACAGAGAGAGGAGAGCTAAGGAGACGAAGCAGAAATGTACTTTGAAATGATTAAGTCCCCTAAAACTATCTCCCACATATTACTGGAAACCCTATTGCGATGTCCTTGACTAATAGCCACTTAGTCCTTTCTTAAGCATATACTGTGTGGGGAGCCCTACTTACTCAGAGGACAGCCATCCCATAACTGGGCATCATGAGTTGCTAGGAAACTGACTTTCATGCAGGGCAGAAGTGTTATCTTCCTGTTATTTTCCACCAATTGGTCCTGAGCTGTCTGGTGTAATCTACCGTGTTTTCTGCTTGCTGACCTTTCAACAACTTGAAGACTAGAAACCATCCTCCCTGTTAGCCCTTTTTCTTTAGAGTAAACCTATGCAGTTCCTTTAGTGGGACTCTGTTTTTGTGACTGCCCAACCTTTTGGTTACTCTTCTGTAAAAGTCCTGAGACTTCCGAAATTTCTGTTATATTAAGGAGCCTAAGTAAGTTCAAAATTCTCATCTGTGTTGGCTACCTTGCAAATTGATCATCCTTTTTAATGAGATAGCTTTTCCTACATTAAACATTTAATTTAGGAAAAATAGAGGCTTTTCACTTTTACTTTACATATTTGAGTTGTTTGAATTTTATAATGAGAATATATTTATTTTGTGAGAACAAAATAAGTTTTTAAAAATACTTGGGCACTGGATTCCTTCCTCCATAAAAAATGGAGAGAGTATTACTGGCCTGGAATTTTTCTTTCCATCTGATCTAACTTAACTGGTGCTTAAGATAAAGTGCAGATAGATTTATTTTGGCATCTTCCTGATTGATAGGAATAAATCTTGCTATATATGGGTACTTTAGGCTCAGAGGCTGTCATTTTTTAAAGTGTAGTTTGTATACTTTCCAGTGACTATTATGAAAGTCATTCTTCTTCTGTTTCTTCTTTTAAAAAAAAAATCCGAACAAATTTTTAGATGCAGTAAGCTCAAACTCTTCAGTATCAGATATTCCATCTTAGTCTATCAAAAACAACAACCAAAAAAAATCCCTGAAAAGTACCTTTCTACTAGTCTCAAAGATTTAAACACAATGCTCAGCATTTGAAACACTCTAAATCTTCAAGGAAAAAATATGGCAGAGTTAAAGGCAAACTTTTTGAAGAAGTCTGTCAGTGGAAGGCCACCAGTCGATGGACTGTACCTCAGAGCACAGTGTGTCTTAGTTACCTTTGTGTTCCCTGGGCCCAGCATAATGTCTGGCCCCTAACAGGTGCTAGAGCCTACAAGTATTTATAGGTAAGTCAACCGATTAGCAGCTTAGGGGCAGAGTCTGATGGATGCTGCTTCTGTCTTTCCTGCCTTCTGATACAACAAAACAGGCCTCCGAATGTTACAGTGCATGGATTGAAAAGGAATGTCAGTAATTTTAGTTAACTTTTTATTGTTATTTAATTAGAAAATAGAGAACAAATATTATCT
>NW_012152174.1:6048599-6053009 GCF_000956105.1 Propithecus coquereli | reverse complement strand
AAGAAAAAATACCTTAGGAGATAAGACGATACAATGAAGACTGAGATTAACAATACATAATATAAACATAAATACAGAAGATGCAGATAATGTAGTTTTCAAGCATGAATGTAAATGGTAACTATTTTCTAGTTAATAAAAGAAAAAGTTGGGCGGGGGGAAGCCTTCTGGTTCTGAGTAAGATGAATTGAGCATGCATCTCTCTGTGCCTCACTAAATTAATCAAAGAAATCTGGACAGATGCACAGGAGTTATTTGAGAACTCTGAAAATTAAAAATAAGCAGGCAGATAAAAGAATAATAGCACGATTT
The DNA here is from genome assembly GCF_000956105.1 of Propithecus coquereli. Taxonomy (NCBI): domain Eukaryota; kingdom Metazoa; phylum Chordata; class Mammalia; order Primates; family Indriidae; genus Propithecus; species Propithecus coquereli. Next base: position 6,052,697 of record NW_012152174.1, on the reverse strand, counting down.
TATGTACTATTGAACGAGTGAGGAGTTTACCATTTTTTCCTATTCTACTGTCCCCTGACTAGAACCCAGCACAATCGGAAAACTGGAAGTAAGCTCTACAGTGCAGACGGGGAGATACAGAAGAAACCTGAGTCTGACTCAAGGAGTGGAAAAAGAAACTGAAAGTTCAGAGAGAATGAGAGAAATATCCTTTTTTTATTTACTCTCATTTTTTTCTGTTCTCTTATAATCCTGCCCCCAGGAAGTCCCTTAATAGGGGTGGTGGTGACAGCAAAAGTACCTGGGAACAGGAAACTGCAGGAGCCGAAATTCTTAGTGGTTGAGAATTCTTAGTGGTTTTGACACAGAACAAGAAATTATAAAGAAGGATCAAATTTAGGTTACAGAAATGAAAAAATAGACATACACAGATAGAACACAAATGACAAGTTTTACAACAGTAGCTCAAAAAAACTAGTGAGAGATCAAAAGAATACATCCAAAATGAACGATGGAGAGACAAAAAGGTATAAAAACATGCAGAAGAGAAGGTAAGAAAATTTAGGGAAAATGATAAAGTCTAATATCATATAATTTGAACCTCAATAAGAAAGGAGAAGACTGGGGAAGAAGAAATATTTGAAGAGATGATGACAGACATAAAAAATCATATTTAAGATTTCTACAAAATCTAGGAGGGAAAAGTCAAAGAAAATCTTAAGTAGGGAAATTACAGTACAACTGATGAATAATAAACATGTTTCAAAAACTTTTTCATTTATAAAAATTTAAAAGAAAATCTTAAAAACAGTTAGAACAAAAGAGATTTTCTTCAAAGGAGAAAATGTTATACTAACATTGAGCTTCTCATCAGAAACAAAGCCAGATGCTAGTTGTCCAAGTTTGGGTTCCACTGAAGAAGATACTGAAGGGGGGTTTGGAGTGCAGGATATTAACTAAGGATAAACATGGAGATGAAAGAAGGAGTGGGTGAAGAAATCAAATTGTGATGCTAGTCCGATGAGGCCTCAGCCAACTCTACTGGAATTTAGGAGAATACATAAACCATGAGAGTTGTCCCACTGTTGATATAATAGCAGGGCTTTCTGCCCCCTACTGCAGTCATTCATGGGGTGTGGCTGCTCCAGGAAGGGAAGACCCTTAGGTGAAATCATCTCTGTAACTGAATGAACACTGACGTTTTAGACAGCTAGAGGCTGTTTGCCAGCAGCTGAGGCAACAAATTACGATACCGTATCTATGTGTGGATGGAAGAAGTTGCTGCCTTGCCCACAAGGATCAAAAGGATATAGTAGAAATGGTAAACATCATTTTTAAATCACAGGTCTGACACCTGCAGCTCTAGGTGGAGGATGACAGTAACACAGAACTCCCCCATGTAGTGGTCTTGGTTTTAGCTTCAATTTTAGATATATCGAGAGTCTGAAAGGAGAAATATTAAAAGTATGGGAAAGTGTTCCATGGTATAGGCAATGTGGATGGATATGAAACAAAATTTGAAGATTGTTGTATTACACGTTGATGCCTATCAAAGAATATCCATTGCAGAAGAGGCACTAATCCACCAACTAGACAGTATGAATTAGCCAATTTACATCAGCCGGCCTCAGTGAACAGCTACACCAGTGCTGATGTGGTCGGCATGTGAACAGAATGACCATAAGGAAAGATAAAGGCTATGGATGAGCCCGACAGCAGAAGCTCTCACTCACCAAGGTTGACATAGGTACTGCAATCACAGAATGTCCAAACTGCCAGCAATAGAGACTTAAACTGATTCCCCAGTATGTCACCATTCCTTCAGCACACCAGTAGGCTACATGATAGCAAGTTGATGACACTGGCCTGTTTCCACAGGAGGACCAGGAGTTTGTTTTAATCAGAGAAAAAACACATATTCTGAATATAGGATTGCCCTTCTTGCCAATATGGCCTCAGTTACCATTGCTACCTAAGGAAGTATGGAGTGCTTGATTGACAAGTGTGTGGTATCACATAACCTATTTTAAAAATGGGTTCTGTCTTAGTCTTTTTGTGTTAGTATAAAGAAATACCTGAGTCTGGATTATGTATAAAGAAAAAAAAAGAAAGGTTTATCTGGCTCACAGTTCTGCAGGCTATACAACATACAAGAAATACGGTGCCAGCATCTGCTTTTGGTGAGACTGCTTCCACTCACAGCAGGAGAAGGGGAGCTGGCATATGTAGAGATCATATGGCAAGAGAGAGAGCAAGAGGCAGGGAGGTGCCAAGCTCTTGTTAACAACCACCTCTCTCAGGAACTAATAGAGTGAGAACTGACTCAGTAGCATCAGAATGGCACCAAGCCATTTATGAGGGATCCACCCCCACAAACCATACACCTCCCACTAGGTCCTACCACCAACGTTGGTGATCAGGTTTCAACATGAGATTTGGAAAGATCAAATACTCAAAGCATAGTAGGGTCTCACTTTATAGCAAAGGGGGTGAGGGAGTGGAACCATAATCATGGAGCCCACTAGTAATGTGACACATCACACCACCCGGAAATTCCCAGCCTGATATATCATTGAATCGGCTTACTTTTCACACTCGAAGCACTGGCATGGAAGCAATATTCTATGAGGATGGACTGCCATTCTCCAGAATAAAGAACATACATCAAGTCAAAGACCCTTAGATGGTACTACTGCTCAAAGAGAAGAATATTTAGGTCTGGAAGACAAGAGGGAAGAAGGAGGGGCCCTCCTTAGCATTACCCAGTGATGCACTGGGCAAATTTGCTCTTCTCTTTCCCAAAGTTATAGTTTCTGCATGATTAGAAGTTCAAGTACCCACATGGGCATGCTGGTGCCACAGTCATTGCGGGAATCCCAGTGAACCATAAGATGCAGCAACTGCCTTGGCACATTGCTTGCTTTGGACTCAGGAACGAGAAGGGAAAAAAAATAAGTGACCAACCTTGCTGGCAGGGCTATTTGACCCTAATTTCCATGAGGAGATACACATGTTAGAGAATGGAGGCAAAGAGAAATTTGTGCAAAACCGTGTTAATCCACTTGGACTTCTTTGGATTCCCTTGTCCAATCATGATGATAAATGGGTGAGAGAAATAACCCAGCCTGAGAACAGACTGATGAAGACAGGGAACTCTGAACCGTCAGGAGTAAGAGTCTAGATCAAACCTGCAGGAGAGCCATTGCAGCCAGCATAGATAGCAGCTAAAGTAATATTGATTGGAAAGTGGAGGAGAGAGAAAACGAGTATCAGTTGAGGCCCTGAGATCAACTGCAGCGGCAGAGTCTGCAATTTTGAGCTCAGTCACTGGCTCTGATTGTGGTTCCCAACTTTCCCTGCCCTGCTGCTGAAGAGAAGAGCTTCTTGGTGAACTACAGGAAACGTCCTCTAGCTTTCACTCTTGGCTTTTATCTGTTAATCATCTGAAGGTTTTCATTGTCTTCTTTTAGAATTCCAGCGGTGTTTAGTAACTGAGAAACAATGCAACGGTTGCTATTGTTATTCCCTCTGTATTTCTAAAATGCCTGATACATCACACTTTCTAGTGTATTCACTTCCACACACCCTAATTTTAACAACTGGACTGTCACTGGGTCTGTGTCCTATCTGAGACCAGTGATGGAGTTCTCATTGCCATTCGTGCAGTGAGTAACCCAGCTCCAAATTCTTACTTCACCAAGTGCCTTTTCAAACCACTAGTGGTATTAACTTTCTCAATTTGGATTTTCCAGAGGAAACAGCAAAACAGAGTTTAGCATGCAGGATATTTATTATCCACAGGGGGAAAAAGGTCATTTTATCACAAAGACACTTGCCCTCCAATGTTTCTTGCACAATCCACAGCTACAAAGATGTGGAATTAACCCAAGTGCCCATCAATACATGAATGGATTAATAAAATTTGGTTTATGTATACCATGGAGTATTACTCAGCCATAAAAATATGAACAGATACCTTTTGTAACAATCTGGATGAAACTAGAGACCATTCTTGTAAGTGAAGCATCTAAAGAATGAAAAAACAAATACCACATGTACTCATTATTAAATTGGAAATAAATGATCAGCACTTGTGTTCACAGATGGAAATTAAACTCA
>NW_012152174.1:6043609-6044416 GCF_000956105.1 Propithecus coquereli | reverse complement strand
AAAAATAGTTGTATTTCCCTTTCTCCTTTCAATAGAACTCCATCACTGTCTTTCCCGCTTGATAGTTTTTATTCTCAAGTTTTGAGGAACTGCTTATATTGTCTTTCACTTTTCAAAATTCCCTTGCACCAAAACTGCAACTGAACTCATGCAGCAGTATTGATAATGAGCAGTTTAGCGTTACTTATTACTTCTGGGTTTTGACATTATAAAATGCATTTATAGAATATAAGGTAAGAAAACGGTAAGTAAGAATTTTTTTCTTCCTAAATTTTCTGATTGCATCCTGAGGTGTGTTTTAGGCAACACAACAGTCTCTTACACTAAAGAAGGCGATACAATGTGCATTTATGAGTACTTTAAATAGTGAAATGGGACAAGAAAAGAAAGAAAAAACGTGATCAGATGTTACCAGTGAGGCAGACAAATTTATGGATGATATTGAATTCGAAACAAAAATTTAATTAAGTATTAAAAGACAATGGAACATTGAATCTGATGTGGAATATGTGGAATCATTCAAATAGCTGGTTATAAGGTGTAGATTGAGTTCACAGTGATTATTACAAGCAGGCTTGGAAATGCTGGAGTAATATCACACTCCAGTAGTTAAACAGGAAGTCAGGCTAAGAAATTGGTAAGGAAATAAATGGAAAAGAAAAAGTAAGGAAATCATATATTGAGGTACTCTGGTCTCATCTACATTGAAACCAATTGCCAAGATACTATGACTGGAAGAATGACTACGCAGAAGAAAAAGAAAGCTCTAAGTAAAGATGTTACCAAATTTACTCAGTTTTAAGCACA
>NW_012152174.1:6038991-6042279 GCF_000956105.1 Propithecus coquereli | reverse complement strand
TCAATGGATGAATGAATGAATGAAGAAAAAGCATTATACTTTGCAGGTGCTACTGAAGATACAAAGGTTAATCAGCCAGAAATCTAACCCGCAAAGAGTCTACAGCCTGGCAGATTGGATGCGACTGAAATGGATAAGCTCAAGATAGAGATCTCAGGAACGTGAGAGAAGGCAGAGCTCAGTTATAGCTCTGGGGTGCAGAGAAGACTTCAGGAAAGATATTAAATTTAATGCCAGCCTTGCTGCTGAGCTGATTTAGGCTCTGCGGAGAGAGAGCAAATCGAATTGGGTACAACAAGAGCGTGAGAAAAACCAGAGAGGTCAGAAATATTCGGAAAGAAACTCCAAATAAATAAATCACTGTGGTCAAAACACAGGTTGGCAATGAAAATCAAAGGTAAATTATAATAGTAAATATTTATCTATGAATAAATAAGGAAATGTCTTACACATCAAACCAAAGGGGTGGGATTTTATTCTGTAGTCAATGAGGAACCCTGAAATTTTAGGGTTGGAGGTGGCTGGAGAGGGGTTGAAAAAATCAGCTTTCACTGCTATGAGGTTTATATTTTAAGTAAAGAGTGTTTTAACTTTATAAAATCTACTTGTGAAAGATAAAAATTAATTTTAAAAGAAGGCAACTCTCAATTTGCTGCTATTCCAATCAAGAGACAAACAGATGAAGAAAGAGGTTTTCGTTTGTTTTATTTTTTTTAAAGTAAAGTTGTAATGATCAGAATTCTGATTTGATCTTTGTTCCTAATCAGTTCTGTGACACTGGATAAGTCATTCTGGGCCCCAAAATAAATGCACTTTCATAAATAAGGAAATTAGACTCATGATCTCATACATTTACTAAATCTCTTTCAATATTAATATACTCAGTTTCCAAAATATTATTATTATTCTCAGTACCTTGTGTGAAAACACCTTTTGCTTGGCTCTGATGTTTGTCAAAAGTGACCATAGATCTTCTGGGACTAGCCCTGAAATATACCAAGGGTACTGGTAACTTTAAGTTCCTTAATTTTATATTCTATTCAGTTTATATTGATGAAGTTTTGACTTGAACAACATATTTTATATCCTTGCTTATGATCAGTTTTAGATAATATACTTTACAGGTAACATTGTGTCACTGTTTTATCATACTCTGCCAGCCTAATAATGGAATAATTTACGTGAACAAATATATACTCTTTAAAACAAAAATGTATATACTGTGTATACATAGATACATGTTATGTCTCTGTATGTTTTCCTCATACAACTATAGTTTTGTTTATGGTATTGTAAGGATTTAAAAATGGACTATATTCCCTATAGCTTTATTTTTTGGCAAAAAAAACACACACACACACACACATTAAAGTCAACTAGAAAGGATATACATATTCAATGGCCATTAGACTCTTTTCCTGGATTAGAAGTAATAAACTGGAAATGTGTGGGAACTGGCCTTACTCACTTCGTTGGTTTTCAGAGATTAGGAATTGTTTTTAATTGCCCTAAATGCCTGGCTACCTTGCAACATTCAGCATTGAATTTCACATGGCAAGTTACAAACACTTTGAAATTTGGTCGTAGACAAAGACTCCCAGGGGAAGACACTTAATTCTACATGGTGCCAGCCCACGCATCAGTTTGTAAAACTGCTTGTGGACTAAGAAGCCTTATGACCTGAATGGCGAGGACAATTCACCAAAGGTCACCACTACCCCACGGTTGTCTTATAGGCCTAATATCTATTTACAGTCATCTTTATTTTGGAAGAGTTTTGAAAAATCAAGAATTCAGTGTCATTTGTTTTACCTGCTGTCTTAAGTGAGAAGTCATTGTCAGTACTATTTGGATATTTTCATTTCAATAAGAAACACTGTTGTGCTTTTTTATCTTAATTTCCCCTTTCCTAAGAGAATCGCTAGATGTCTTCTGACTACAGACCTCAATAAAAGGAAGATATGAGGATAGATTGAGCAAATCCGTTAAAATCCCAGGTCCTCTGTTTCTTAAACTGCAAAATGGGCACAATAAGCCGCACTTGGCTCCAAGGTACATCCTGTGGAGCTCACTAAGTCATTATACCTCACTTTGAAAACGTACCATCAAGGTGCTAAATATTACTATTAAATATTCAGAGTTTTTCCTCTGAATTTATTATCATGTTGCCCTAATGAAGGCTAATAATATGAACTCTGTGGGATATAATTACAATTATTCAAGGGAATAGCATAGATAACAGTTGTTGGTGAATATGCTGGGCAACGTATTTTCACCTATCAATATGATGGTTTCTGACAAAAATCTCCCCATCCAGGTATCGTGAAATGACTTGCTTTAGGCAGCTATTTCTTCTAACAACTCCTCATGTGATATACAACTTTAGAGGAAGTTTCTGCAGTCTGTGTCAAACTCCTTGTCTTGAGGGAGGCCAATTCACCTACATCAAACCTTCATATCCTCAAATGAATGGAAAAGGCTGGAACGCAAGACGGCTTTGTAGAGAAGGAAAAAGAAAGTGGCATAACTCAAGAGAGAGAAGTCAAACATATCCTAACATGGTCGAACACAGAAATGCATACCAAGGAAATGAAATACGCACAAAATGGGCAATTTATTTTTTTAGGAAATAATCCTTCATATTCTGAATTTGTTGAAACTGAATAAAAACCTAACATTATGAAGATGCCATACTTTTTAGATAAAAGTGAAGGTGTTAACAGTAATCAAAATGAAACTACAAAATAGATAAATGAAAATAAATGAGTAAATTTGTATATCAGGACATCCTTTGTCTATTGGAAAAATTGTTGATTATGGAACTCTCCAGAATTTAGTGTTTTCTAGATAAGCATCGTTGACTATATATGTATAATTAATGCTGATTGATTATACCAGATGTAAAGTTGTGGCAAATATTTCCCACTGGGCATACAAGTATGAATTTGTAGAGCTATCCCAGATTCATATTGTGATTTACTTAGAAGTTCACGAGTAAGGCAATCAGCCCTATACTTAGGGGAAGGATTCAAGAAGTGAAAGGCATTGAATGCTGTAAGGTATTTCCCTAAGGCCTGCCAAGAGGAAGACATTTTTAATTCAACTCGAATTTTAACACTACTGCTTTGAGTAAAGTCAGAGGTGTTGCCTCTGAAACCCACTGTTCTTTCCATACTGCTGTTAAGAGCCACTTAAAATGTAGTGATTACCCAGATTGGTTTGTCATTTTGCTTCTTAAAATTCTTAGAAAAGATTGTATAAAACAAGCTCTTTATAGCAACATTACTT
>NW_012152174.1:6036329-6037511 GCF_000956105.1 Propithecus coquereli | reverse complement strand
CAATGAAAAGAAATGACAGCATCTGGATCTATTAATACTTTTTTTAATCTGTGCAATAAACCCTTCCTGTTTTCCTGTGATGGAAGGTGCACCATATGTACATACACTCACTAAATTTACCAAATTCAGTCCAACTTCACGACATTTATCTCAAAAGTTGTTGAAGATATCTATTCCCCCTGTTCTGTTTGCAAGAGTGCCCAAAGCAAGTAACTCTTCGTAGCAAAGAAAATCTTCTGTTATGACTCAAATGAAATATAAAACCTGTGCCAAGTCACTAGTATCAGTTGTTTCATCCAAAGCGATTGAATATTATATATTTTCCTTTTCAAGCATTGCGTACAGTTGTTCTGTTAAGTTGAAGGCTAATTTGTGCTGCCGATCAGTTATGGTTTTCCTTGAAAGAGGCAGTTGTTTGTTCTTTGAAACTACTGACAAAGTACTCTTTTCAAAGTGAAGTATCACAAGAACAGAAAAACAAACACCACATATACTCACCATTAAATTGATACTAACCAATCAACTCTTATGTGCATATTGGCAGTAACATTCATTGGGGATTGGGCAGGTGAGAGAGGGGAGCAGGGGATGAATTAATTCACACTTAATGGGTGTTGTGTGTGCTGTATGGGGGATGGGCACACTTGTAGCATTGACTCAGGCTGTGCAAAGGCAATTTATGTGACCAAAGCGTTTGTACCCCCATAATACTCTGAAATAATAAAAAAAATAACGAACACAAAAGAATATATTTGTGGTCCTTATGAGTGTTATAATGCTGATGACAATTGAATTTCTTGAATGTTGATATTGCAGTATCACAAAGCAAGCAAATCATCTTATCTCATCTTCCTTGACATGATGGGTTGTTAAGCAGACAGAAATAAATAGTACTATTGAGCTTTGCAACCATTCACAAATTCCACTTCAAACAGAAACACAGTGCACCATTATCAAAAGCTGAAAACACACTGGTGTACTCGATCCCCATAAACTCTCACCAACCAGCCTCATGTGGCAGTGGTGCCAGTTGGGCAGGAAAGTTAGAACTAAATCATGCATACAGCACTCATCAAATTAGCCCTTGTGTCTTACTAATGTTCTAATTGTGCTGGTCAATTTGGGAGGATTATTTCATTGAAACTTATTTTATTCTTTGGTATTTTAAATACATTCATTTTA
>NW_012152174.1:6034455-6035759 GCF_000956105.1 Propithecus coquereli | reverse complement strand
TAGATGATCGGACTAGGTGTGAGACAAGACATCAGATCCTGGAGATGGCAGTGATAAGGAAAAGGGATGATGCCAAAGGCAAATTTTTTACTAAATCTAAGTTATATTAATATTTGTTACTATGATTTCAAACTTTTTAACTATTAACATGGGATAAAATACTCAACATTATACAAAATCAAAGCAGATAATTTAATTCGCAAGTAGCTTAGATCAGTGGAGATTCAGAAGCAAGTTTACTCTTCTCTCCTGGGAAGAGGTGCATGGAGTTCAGATTAATTATGCTAGCTGGTGCCTCGAGGGGGAACACTTTTGATCTAATATCTGGAAGCATTTCTACTAAAAAGGGATACTGCCTTTTAGGACTGATTACTTGGCAATAAAAAAGAGAGTAAAAATTTTAAAAAGTGACAAAAAGAAGATGCACAAAGCAGGAATATAGTCTCTAAAGATGTGGGTTTGCAGATATTTAGGATTCCACATTGTAAAATTATAAGATATTCTCCAGAGAATTAGAAGGAACTTATTAAAGATTCTTCTCATTGAACTAACAAAAAAATCTTAGGCACATTGGCACCATTGATCCCTTCTCCTAACCTTTCTGGAAATGGGAACCTTTGGTTTTCCTGAATAAAATTAAGAGAAAAGATGGAGAAAGGAAAGAAATGAAAAGGGTAGCAACACTGAATATACTTAAATAGAAGCCAAACGCTTGCTTGGTGAGAGAGCATGAGTACTTCCACCTGACGGACAGATACACAAGCCAGACCTTCCAGGGTCACCTGTCTACACTACTCATGTCAGAGACACCTGTCTTCCTAATTGTTGTGATCTCCAGATCTTTCATTTTCCGGAGACATGTGAATGCAGGGACCCTGGCACCCAGGGATGGATGTCTGTAGCCATATTAAACAGGCGTTGCTTTCATCTTGCCACGGATCGAGACAAGACATACAGATTCCTATCAACTCAGAAGCTTATGGGGATTTCTCCCTGTCCTCAAAGCCACTACCCTTTCCTCAAGGTGCCCTTGAGTACCACGTCAGAGTAAGGTTGGGTGGATGAAAATTGATCTTGTTATATCACCAACAGAAACAGTATAGTTAAATAAGTGTACATGTAGAGATAAAAATGGTCTTAAAAATATACAAATATAGATACGATTCATGGCTAAGAGTAAAATAGTGTTTTAAATTCCACTAATCAAGTTCTTATTTATGTTTCTCTTTTGGAGGATAGCCGTTTAAAACCTTATAAATACTCTATCCTTTAATTTTAATAATGAATATATTTAACAGCTGGCT
>NW_012152174.1:6018259-6033663 GCF_000956105.1 Propithecus coquereli | reverse complement strand
ACTTTCCTAAAAGCCAGCCTGAAATATAAATGAATTGATTTTCATTATATAGAAAATGCTAGCCACTCTTGTTGAGTAAGTTATTTGATGCAGAAACAAACAAAGAAACAAACAAAAAAACCCAAAAACAAAGTTCAAAACTTAGGGAAGAAAGATCACTAAACAGGAAAGGAAAATTTAGTTTGTAATGGGAAGAAATCATTCCTTATCATGAAAAAATTTTATGATTTGTTCAAAAGAGATATTAGTGACATTGAATTAGTTTCAAAAATCTTTTCTTTACAAATGTTGTATGTTTCAAATTATGGATCATATAATAAGGATCGTATTAACCAGAATTCATTGTATTAAGTTAATACATTTCAGTTAGAAGCTTGAACTTCTATGCTCAATATAGTTATTCCTGCTCTTTATAAAATTAGGCTGTAGTGGACATTTTTTAATAAATGATTTCTGTCTTTGCCTGGACTTTTACAGTATGCATAAAATATATCTACTGATTTCAAAAAAGAGTTGCATTACCAGGGAGTTAGAAAATGCTAGTAGGTCAGCATTACTTGCCAGAACATGAGAGCAATGGCACTTAGCTGAATACAAAGTTTAGCCAGTCATATATATGTGGGGTGTGTGGTGTGTAGTATATACATCAGAATGCTGAACTGCTTTTCCTGAGAGAGCATTCCTTAACCCTTCCGCATGAGCCAATAATATTGCAAGAGGTACTAAAGAAGTAGCATCTTCAGTAAAGTTAACAGCTTTTTTGTTACCTATTTTTATAACTGTTGGAGATCTTAGTAGTCGTTTAGTTCTTTTTCACTTATATCTTTTTGTCCTCCGGAGGATGTGTATGTTAAGACTAGGAAGACAATACCATTTCTTTTTCACCTTGGGACAAGGACAAATTTGAAAATGAAAGGAGATACCCTCAACAGTCCACCAGAACAACTAGCATAAACAGAAGAGTCCCAGGAACACAGAAATCTCTGTTTATCTTATCAAAGACCCACTTACATTTAAAATCCAACCACATCCTATCATTAGACAGATCACTTTTATTTAAAAAGGTGAATGTGGCTTCTTTCTATACCTATGGCATTTTCCAGTTTGGAAGATTAGCTGACTTGATGTTTACTTCAGAACAGCCAGCCAATATGGCCTCTAGATTTATAAGCATTGGCTCTGAGCTCGCAGGTGTCTTGTTTGGTAATAATAAGAAATATTTATGACCTTTTCTGTCAAATGTGGCAAGTTATTACCTGTAAATTGCCAGATGTGTTGTTTAAAGTTTCCAGATGGATCAGTGTTCGGCTGCTGTTACTATAATTTCATGGTATGTGCTGTCCTATCGTTCTTGAGAAATATTTTCTTCCAGGTGGCAATTTCTTTTCTTATTCCCAAATTATAGAAACATTTTAAGCAAGCCAATGAATGGTTTATTATAAGAGTACGATTGTAGTACTAAATAACTAAGAGGTGAAGAAAATGCCCCACATGTCTTTGCTCTTAGACCCATTTTTGCCCTAAGAACTGAATGAGCTAGGTCCAAAGCTAAGTTTAAAAACTGTTGTTCTATTAATCCTCATCACCGTGAGGCAATGCAAAACTAAATGTCATGACTTTAGACTGGTTCCTTCTAATTCTTCAGGTCTCAGTGCAAGTATCAGAGGTCTCTTCCCTGAACACGCTCTCCTCTCTTATTTAATCTCTCAAAATAAACATCACTATTTAATTTCCAATATAAAATTATTTATAGTTCTGTGATCATCTATCTAGTTTAATTGCATATTATTTCTTAAGCCCCATGAAACGTAAGGGGAGGGGTTGAAAATGAGGGATGGGACCCTATTTGTTTAGTTTGCAAAATACAGTAGAACATCAGTAACGTGTGACATGAACAACTAAATAGTTGAATGACTGAATGTGCTGTTTCTCAGACAGGCAAGGACTTGTTTACTTGAGACATTTCACTTTCCATTGTTATGGGGTTGCCATGAGAACGTTATACAAAATTTTTTCCCTTTGATCCTGTCCTTCCCCTTTTATTTTGATTACTTAGATATTAAGATTCTGAAAGTTGGGGGCTTTCAGAGCTGAAATCAGAATCTTCTCTGAAATATTCGATGACCACATAAGCCAAATATCAAAATTTCAGCCATTTCCCTGGTCCATGTGGAAGGCGGTCTGCTGCTACTATTGACTTAGTGTCCTGGACACAGCTGACTGGACAGGAGCGACATGCGGCCCATAAAGAAATTCACGTACATGTTTGCCAGTGGCCTTCATGGTGGCATAATGGCAAAGCTCTGCTTAAATAGGGAAGATGGTGATTAAATGGAAAATCAGATAGGGGAAGCGGATGACTTGGTTCCTATGGGAGAGGAAAGAGGACTAGCTGATTGTGGTGACAGGAGCAGATGAAAAGCAATGAAATTCTGCTGCTGAGGGGCTGATAAAATAATCTGTTCAGCAGAACTTTCGAGGACCCTGGGAGCCTATCGTAGGCATAGTTACCCTGCAGCTCCTGTTCTTCCTGGGAGGTCCAGATATTTATATTTCACTAGGTCTCTCTGAGCCCTGACCCATGTGTGCCTGATATGTCCATACAATAAATTTTCTATTGTTGAAATAACCTAAATGAGTCTCTGTTTCTCATAAACAAAAGAGCCTTGTGTAATCCCAAGTAATATAAAATCCACCCCAGAATTATACTTGATCTAAAAATTATTTCTGTACCTTACATGTGAAAAATGACCTGTCAGACTTTATGGAAAATCAAAACATTAAAAAAAAAAAAAAGTTTTGGTCTCTTATCATAAGGATGGTTGGAAAATTACCATCCAGTCCCGATTTCATTTTGGGGGGAGGCAAATGTCACTTCGCAGATTCAGTCGATGAACCAAGGAGAGCAATTCCCACTGCCCTTCTGTTACCTCTTTCTCCTCTGCTTTCTTCTCTCTCTTCCTCTTCTTTCTATTCCTCTTCCTCCTCTTCCTGTTCTTATTATTATCTCCTCATCTTCCTTCTCCTCTTCTTCTTCCTTCTTTCTTCTTCTTTCCCTCTTTCTTCCTCCCTTTCTCATTCCAATTTATTGGAATGCTGATGCTATTTGCTCAGTCACTAGAATAAGGGTTACTGTGTTATGAATCTCAGGCTACTACTCATAGCAGTAGTTAACCTAGAAAATGATGATATAAACAGAGAGTAATATGCAAGATTTGTGGCAGAATACTTCATATTCAGAAAATAGATGGTGCATGATGTCTATATGTTTCACATATTTCCTTGTACATATTGACAATAACTAATTATTGAATATTAATCATAAATGTAATGAATTGAATTCATTATCATTTATTTCTTACAAGCATACCTTTGGTCTTTGATAGTAGATTTGAAACAACTTAATACAATAAACATACTTGCAAAGAGAATTACCATATATCTAATTTCTAGACATATATAAAAAATTACCTGTAAAGAGGAATACTACAAAGTCATAAGGTAGCTACTGTTTTTTTATCACCATTATATTAACATTATAATGACAAGGTTGAAAATTCAACACAGGTGTGATTTGCAAGTTATCTTGCAAATTTATCTCTTACTTGTAAGTAACAATTAATTTTGAGGCACATTAGTAGGCCTCAAAATAGAATTTAAAACTTTATTTTTGTGTAATTAAAATGAAATGATTCCTAAAGCATCATTTTAAAATTTTATAGAAAAAATGAATCTCTTAAAATTTTATCTTCAGGTTAATTTAAAATGGTTTATTCTGTTTCTGGGTTAATTACTGAAATTTAGAATTCATAAATAGACATAATGAAGAAAATATTTTTGTTGTCCATGAACTTCTAAATCAGTGGTGAATTCATGAAATGTTTGTCTGCCCCTGGGTTGCACAATTAAAGTCATCACATGAAAGGCTTTTTACCCAGTTAAATGAAAAATAAGTTGTTCCTCCTTAACGTATTTCTTTGGAAAAAAGATATTCACTAAATTTGATTCCTGTACTATGAACCATTATTTGTCAGAAAGTTTCCAAGCTTCATTTTTCTACCAGCACTCTGCTGACTAAACCAATTATTTGTAGTAGCAACCATCAATATTAAAGTTGAGGTGGGCTCCATTCCATTTAAGCATTTAATTTCAAAGGTTAGACTGGGCTTTGCTATGCAGGAAACATTGTGCCATTGTGTGTTGCATTCAGTTAAGCTAAAAAAAAAAAAGAAAAGCTGTGATTCTATGTTTCTTCCATATACAAGTTGTCAGTTCCATTTGAAGCCAAATTTGTATATCTCGTTCTGCCCCTTACAAGCCCTACTCATCTGCATATCTGTGCTAAGATTGTGTGATAAACAACCATAGGTGTCTGTCTCTGAATTTTTCCAGACTAGCCCATATTCGTGTACTCTGTTCTTCTTTTGCCACCCGTACTCGCCATAGAAAACAAGTGATCTTTTATAATAGAAAATATAGATCAGATAATTACTCATTGTTTTAAACCTTCTAAAAATTCTCATTAAAATGAAAATGAAATATTAAATCTTAATGTGGTATACAAGGCCCTACCTTATACACCACTGCCTGTGTCTGCAGCCTCATCTCCTACCAATCTCTTCTATGTTCATTCAGCAGGCTCTAGCCACAGTTACTGTCACTTGAAATTACCAAGCATTTCATAGCTCAGAGTACCTTGTATTTTCTTTTCTTTTTCTCCAAGAGCCAACTCCAGATCTTTGCTTTGCTGGCACCATCTTATAAGTAGGTCTTGGTTCAAATGTTACTTTTTAATTTCAAAATATTAGGGAGGTACAAATGATTTAGTTTACATGGATTGCTTTTGCAAAGCTTGAGTCCCAGCAATAGGTATGCCTATCACCCAAATAGTATTCATTGTACCCATTAGGTAGGTTATAGCCCCTTCCCTCCTTCCCCCTCCCCCCTGCTTGATTTCCACTGAGTTTTATTTCCATCTGTGCATATGTGTGTTCATTGGTTAGTTCCAGTTTAACAGTGAGTACCTGTGGTGTTTGTTTCTCCATTCTTGAGATACTCCACTTAGGAGAATGGTCTCCAGTTCCATCCAGATTGTTGCAAAAGGTAATAATTCATCTCTTTTGGCTGGGTAGTACTCCATGGTATACATATACCACATTTTATTAATCCACTCACGAATTGATGGGCACTTGGGTTGATTCCACACCTTCGCAATTGTGAATTGCGCTGCAATAAACATTTGAGTGCAGATGTCTTTTTGATCAAAAGTCTTCTTTTCCTTTGGGTAGATACCCAATAGTGGAGAATGCTGGATAAAATGGTAGGTCTACTTTTAGTTCTTTGAGGAATCTCCACAATGTTTTCCACAAAGGTTGTACTAATTTGCAGTCCCACTGGAAGTGTATAAACATTCCTTTCTCTCTGCATCCACACCAGCATCTATTGTTCTTGGACTTTTTAATAAAAGCTATTCTAACTGAGTAATTCTACACTTCGTTTGGAACCAGAAAAGAGCCCAAATAGCCAAAGCAATCTTAAGTAAAAATAACAAATCTGGAGGCATCACATTACCAGATTTCAAACTATACTATGAGTATATAGTAAACAAAACAGCACGGCATTGGTACAAAAATAGAGACATAGACCAATGGAACAGAACAGAGAACTCAGATATAAAACCATCTACTTACAACTAACTGATCGTCAACAAAGCAGACAATGACATACACTGGGGAAAAGAAGCCTTATTCAATAAATGGTGCTGGGAAAATTGGATAGCCACATGCTGAAGAACAAAACAGGGCCCTTACCTCTCACCACTCAAATGGTACTTTTTCAAGGCATGTTTAAAATCTACACTAGACATCAATTTTAAAGGTGAAACTTGGAGTCTTTTTTCTTGTGATTGGAAATGACCCAGTATGTTCCTAATGGTGACTTCTATTTAGCATGGCCTTGGCATGGTACCAATCAATTAAATAACAGGTACCAACCAATTAAATAGAAGAAAATACAAGTTGATAAGCACTAAAATGGATCAGAATAGTATATTATTCACAGACTACACAATTGTATGCATAGAAAATCTAAGACAATATAAAGATGTAATACTTAAATTAAAAAGAAATTTTCTAATATCACTGGGATATAAGGTCAATATATAAAAATCAATTGCATTTTGGATCAGGTTCTGGACTAAAGTGAAACAATTGAATGTCTTCCAATCCTTGATATTAGCCTAATGAGACTGATTTTGGACTTCTGGCCTCCAGAATTATAAGACAACAAATTGGTTCTGTTTTAAGCCACTAAATTTCTGGTACTTTTTGTTATAGCAGGAGTAAAAAAAATAAAGCCACTTATATTAAAAAGTTACTTTTACAGAAAGAATGTCTCTGAATACTTTATCTAAACCCCAACTCCGATTCATCATCTTGTTTAATTTTCTTTATTGCATATATTGTTTTCTTCAATCATCTAATGCATGTCTTTGCTTACTTATATATTGGTTTCCCCATCCTCCACAAGAATAGACAGTCCTTAAGGACAAAAAGTAGTTATTGTTGAATGAATGAATGAATGAATTCTCTCTTTCTAGGATTTTTACAATTCTCGATTTCCTTTTACCTTTACATCTCATATCATTATCACTTCTTCACGTTTCTTTCTTGAGAACCCAGTTTGGGCTTTCTCTCTGTGTATCTACCTTTGATATTTCATTAGTCCATAACCTCAACACAGTATATCCCTGTCAAGGATAATGGTATCCTTGGGGTATGCTTTAGTTGGCTTGGCAACCTAAACAGAAGTATCCAATTTATGCATAATTTCCACCCAAATGGAAAGGGAGAATTGATCTGCTTTGTAATTATTTTCAATTGATCCAAAAGAATAAACTATGTCATATGAAGGTCAATTTGTTCCCTATGTTGGAAATATGTAGTTTATAAATGTTCTACTGGAACCAGCTTATAATAGCTTGCAAGAGTCAATTGCTAAGTATTCAGGAATTTCGAAAGCCATTTGTTAAACTGACATGGTAGCAGTATTTATACCACAAAAATTGGCAAATGCTACAAATAAGAGCCTTTTCTCCTCCAGAGATACAGTTTATCAGTCCAACCTGCAATATATTTTCCATTCTATGACTATCTTCAGGTAATTTTGCATTGGCGTAAGGGTAAATTCACTCTTTACCTCATGAAATAGGAGATAGAACTTCTATTTTGTTGAGGACATATACACATCCTAAAATTTCATCTGTTATCTTACAAAGTTCAGAACACCCACGGGACTCATTCTTAGTAACATCTAAACATTCCTGTACTGGTAAGGTATAGGAGGAGGGGAAGTAAAGTTCAACTTTTATATTAATCATATAGTACTGCCCTTTGGTGCTTTGAGATACCTGGCTTTGACATGAAGGATTGGAACCGGGCAGTAGTCATGTAAGGTCAAGAGGCACATGGCTTTAGCTACTAAGTCTCGTTGCTTAAAGCAATAGGATCAGCAGTGCTTCATGAATATCCCATAATAACTCACTTCTTTGGCATTTTAATAAATCTGATCTTGTGGTTTACCCAGTTAGAATGCATTCTTTTTCATTCACTGTTCACATACAATGGCAACAGCAGTGTTAAGAGATTGTCATAGTGCATAACTACCAGAGGAAAAGGTGGAATTTCACACATCTGCTAAGGGAGACAGCTATGAGTTTCAGGGGAGTCTTCAAGCCCAGCATTCCTAGGGTATACAGTAAATCAAGACCAGCTGGCATGCTGTTTTCAGCATTTCTCCTTTTTCCTAAACCAAAGCTTCATGAATCCTACTTGCAAGTAAGGACAGCTGTAGTCTCTGAATATCAATTCCTAATTTCCCATATGAGGCACTGAGAAAGCTATATTTTAGCACTTGGGCTGCAGACCAGTCACCTGACCACAGCTGCAACTGTGACCCAGCATATCAGCGCAAATGACTGGGGATCTTACGATCTTTGAGTCTAAGGCCCAATCTGGGAAAGTACTCAGCTCCACAGTAGCTCCAGAAGTTGGATCTTGCCAGCTCTTATATTTCCCAATGACTCTAACACTGATTTTTTTCCTTCTACTTTCCTACGGAAGGATATAACCTATTTCATCCAAGAAGACATGTGCCAGCAAAGATCTAAGTCTACGTCACTGTGATTCTGGTAATGAGCGATTGGCTCTGCGGGGCAATTACTACTCCAGGCGTGCAGATCTGTCCTCTCCACCCAAGCGCACAATCCATGTGCAGGAGACCAGTCACAGCATATTTACTCCCCCTTGTACTCATAGCACTTCTCACAGTCCTTTTAGCATCCTTGGTGCTCAATGAACAGTTGAGTACATGAACAAATGAATTTATCAAAAAGGGAAGGAGGACTATTCATTTATTTTTGAGGAGTTTATTAGCACTGCCTCAGACATGAAAGTGGAAGTTAATATCATTAGCGTCATTAGAATGTGAAGCTGTATCTGGCTGTTAATGTAGAAGTTTCTTTCTTATAATATAGGAAGATAAAGTAAATATACTCACCCCCTTGAGCCTGGATAATTATGGTCTTGTCTTTCAGTCTACAATAATCTTTGCTGACAAAGTTTTCAGATTTCCAGAGAACCCAGAGTGAACCTAAATAGGAAGGAAGAGCTATCAAATAAAAGGCATGAGAAAAAATGGTATAATATCCTCAGCTTAAATAGAGTTGGGCCTTAGTATTATTCAGGGCAGACTCAATTGGAATAACTGACAATCAGAAATTAATTTTCCATCTGCATGGGCCAAAGAAACCAGCACAGGAGAAGAAAACCAAATTTGGGGTTCTGCCTCTGTTATTTACTAAGCCATGTGGAAATAAACTAATCCTATAAATCATTGGAGTATCACTTGTCTCATCTGTAAAATAGAGATCTTAATAATTGTTAAAGAGATTACAAAAGAAAAACTATTTGAAAATCACTCAGTAATTGACTTTAAGATTTATTCATTTGTTCAATAATTATTTATTAAGTGTAGGATTTTAAAATATATTTGCAAATGTTATTGTCAGATACAATTGTATTGTACTCACATATTGTGTGAAATTGTAGCTATATTATTATTACTATTGTCACTGAGAAGTAGAATGGAAGAGCATAATAGTATCACCTCCAAGTAGGCAGAGTTACTTTCCCTGAAACCTTGCCTGCCAGCAGCCAACTTTGTCTACAGCGTTCGGTTGGCCTTGCCTTGGACAGTAGCTACCAAGTGGATAGCTACTGGGAAGCCATTATAAAAATAGCAAGTGGAAATAATTGTTTACTTTCCTTGTCAAATTTATCCTCCTTATGAACCTCGGTGCTACTAAAATTGTCAGAAATGACAGGAATACCAAAACTGAAGAAATGTGCTCATCTATTCATGTAAATATCATTCAATAATTCAGGTTTTTCCTTTTGAGCCAAAATGGCAGGAAAATTTATCCATACACTGGCGGGGAGGGTGGTGATTTGAGAGATTTTCTTTTAATAATATTATTAAGGGTTCTAAAAGAAAATTAAGTAGAAAATAGGAAAATAGTGACCAGATCATATAAAATTCCATGCTAAACTGTGTCCACAGATTCCCTCAGCTTTTCTCTAACTTAAAGAAGTCACTTTCTGCTCTGCATTTACTTGACCCCTGTTTACATGGTATGGATGTAAAAACTGTAATGCTTAATATTACAAAGAACACAAAGAAATTTTTATAATGTCCCCACTGCCTTCTTACTTGAAAACTGGACTCTGCTGTGTTTTGAATGTGAACTGTGGCTTTAAGAAGTTTTCAAATTTAAAAAAAGGACAATTACAATTTTTAAAAACTGTTTGGATGACTTACTTCTATGGGCTTGAGTATCTGCCTTTCAACCAGGCCTACATTTCTTTATGACAGTTAGAGACAAATAACTCTTAAACTGGTCTGTACAGTTTCACACCAAAGAGTTGTCAGTTGGTTGCCTACGGAAAATAGAATATGTATCTCAATTGATGATTATTGGTCTATGTTGGCAAAGGTGAACTGATAGATCTCCATGCTTCAAGGCTACTTTAGATGAAAACACACCTGAATTCTTCAGTTGTGTCTTACATACTTCGAAAGAGACAGACATGTTTACCTTGGGACTACTTTTAATTATTGTGCCAGTAACCAGCTCATTAGAAAGCCCTGACCTTTTGACAGTCGTTCTTAGAACCAACAATAATTTTATCTATGTCAGAAGTTAGTCTCAAAAATGTACCACACCCCATTTTTGAAATCTTCCATGTAACATCAAAGATATTTTAACCCCAGGGTGTGCCTCAAAATGGGCTTAACATGCACAAGTTAGTAAATTAAACAGATAATCTTAGAATAACATTCTTACTTCCTGTGTGAGTTCCAGCTATCTCAAAAGAAACATCCTTATGAAGAAGCTATAGACTCAGGTTGCAGGACAGGATCTTTTTAAGAGAGTAAGAAATCTTTATGCGCCGGGCGCGGTGGCTCACGCCTGTTATCCTAGCTCTCTGGGAGGCCGAGGCGGGCAGATTGTTTGAGCTCAGGAGTTTGAGACCAGCCTGAGCAAAAGCGAGACCCCGTCTCTACTAAAATTAGAAAGAAATTAACTGGACAACTAAAAATATATAGAAAAAATTAGCCGGGCATGGTGGTGCATGCCTGTAGTCCCAGCTACTCGGGAGGCTGAGGCAGGAGGATCGCTTGAGGCCAGGAGTTTGAGGTTGCTGTGAGCTACGCTGACGCCACGGCACTCTAGCCGGGGCAACACAGTGAGACTCTGTCTCAATAAAAAAAAAAAAAAAAGAAATCTTTATGAAATAGTCTTCGGTCAATATAATATTTCCTCTTCCCTATTCTCCACCTCATTCCTTCTTCTCACCTCACCATTGATTTATTTTAGTTCTTGTGAAAAGTAAAAAAAAAAAAAAAAATAAGGACTGACAGGAATTCAATCCATAATTGAGGCTCTGGATCTACTGGCGGGTAGAGATCAGCCATCGGTCACATCCTGGGCTCAGAACAGACTAAAAATTGATTCTTCTGCATTATATTATTGGGACACAATATTCTGAGCCAAAAGATAATTTTAAATTCTTTACTTTACATTTCTTGCTCATTTTCTGGTTTCTATATACACCTCCTGCCTTCTCTCCACCAAACCTTTCATCTCTCTCTCACCTCTTATTCATCTCTCACCCCTACTCCCACTTCCCATATGCATAGTGACCCTGTTTAATTATTAACATGACTTACAAAGTTAAAAAGCAACAGGAAGAGTGATCAAAGTTCAACCAATCCATACATGGCTGTTCTCAGATTTTACTCTAAGAACCCTTATATGCTGTGTAGTGTTTAAAATTATCTTTAGAAGTGATGATTCTTAATAAGGTAACTTGAAGATCTAAATAATTTACAAGCACCATGTACGTATGTGTTCTATGTTCACATTTTATCAACTTCTAAATTTGATTTATGCCTCAAAAATAAGAATGAGGACTCAAAGCTGAAAAAGTAAATACAATCAACATGAAAAGGAGAAACAATAGGTGAGTCTACAAAAATATTTACCACAACCCTGCTTTAGATAATTGTGTAAATGCTTCTTACAAAACTCTTAATGTTTTGAGAATGACAGTAGTGATATGGACTGTAGGTCACAGTGGTCCACAACAGAAGAGAGATTGTAAGCTTATACAAGACCAGGGACAGCATGGTTTAAGCATTCTGCTTATGGCCCAGAGTATTTTTAGACAATTTTGTCAGTCTTGTACTGGGAAAATCTGAACACACAGACTATCGTAACTCATCCTTTGAACACAGCCATCTTTAAATCAATATTATTTTAAAAGGCACCATTTAAAAGGTCTATTTCTTTATTTTATTAAAGTATAGGAATAATTCATCACTCTGGAGTTTTTGTGTACTCCTCCTCACTTTCTTCTCACCTGGGATAGCTGGGGTGATCTTGTTCCCTTCTAATATGTTTTAATTTACATCTCTTTTTCTTTAGGCCTCTTGGTGTGGCCTAATCTCTGACCCCAAGGAATATACACAGTGATGTGACTACAATTTTTTCTTTCTGGATCTGGGAATTTGTAAAGACTAAAATGGCACGGTGTTGTTTTGACACAATGAGAAAAATCAATACTGGATGTAGTGTCATGTTACAATGTCAGTTTAAAATATAATATTTAATAGCCTCCAAAAAGTTACTGCTCAGATTAACATGGTAAGATAAGTTATTAAATTACGAGATTTTCTTGATCACATGTATATAAGCAAAGCCCTAGGGGAAGGTTAGACTATTCTGAAAGTTTTATTAAATTATCTCTTCCTTGTCTAGTCATCACTGCAGTTCTCAAAATGCCAATTTATCATATTCATCAATAGCATGCGCAATACGAGAATGTGACTCCGATGCCCCCTCTTTGATTTTAAAGGACTATTTTAACGCGCTTGGGCTCCACTGGATCACCTTCTTCAGTATTCAGTGCTGAGCTCTTCTCTCCTGTCTCTTCATCTGAACACTGAACCGCCATCATTTCCAACTCGCAGCCAAGCCCATTCTTCTCTTTCCTCAGCTGTATTGACTCTCAGCGAATAAGCAGAACTCTTAGAAAAATGCGCTGTCTGCTCAAAAGAGGTGAAAAATTTGGAATAGAAGGTTATGTTACTAGATCAGGCACAAGTCACTGGTATCACTAAAACTGGGGTATAGCCTTGGCTGAGACTAGAAGGAGTATCTAATTCTTTGCAGCAATCCAATACCAACTCATTTATATAGGAGCTTCCCCATGACCTCTCTGCCTGAACTGACAGATCTTGCTTTAACTGACTTCCTTTCTCTGAAGGCCTTTGAGAATGATGCCTTCCTTCCTTATTAAAAAAAAAAAAAAAAAAGGAAAACAACAAAAAATTATCTTTGTTATATGTCTCCGAAACATCACCCACTTCACCTATACTCTGCTTTATTTTTAGGGCCTGTGTCTGCTCCTGTTTGTTGACAACACATACAGTTCTATGGCCAAATCTGTGGTCGTCTATGAATGATAGTTATGGAAAATTACTAAAACTGACCCTCATGCTGACCCTTAGACTGTAAAGTCCAATTTTCACTCCTAACTATTATAGTTCCCCCTGGTACAGTTTTGCTCTTAAGATTCTCTAAACTTTAGAAGGTCATCTGAAGGCCAGGCTACTACATGATTACACAAAGTGGAGCAATAATCAACTATTTCCTCTAACCCCTTCACTGAATGACTCCTCTTATCTTCAAATTCAATTGGAATGAGAGCTTATAAATCTTCTCTGGACTTTTAAACTTTTTTTTTTTTTAATCAATCTCTTCCTTTCCCAAGATTATTTTTCCATTGCCTTCTCTGAGGAGACCCTTAATTTAATTAAACTTCCAATTTATTTGAATCCTCCCCCCTTTTTTATATAAAAACAAATATTAGGACATACTTTCTCAAGTTTCTCTTCTTACTTTATACGGAAGCTAATTCTATGTTCACCCACCTTTCTTCCCCCTTTAGCAACTATCAGTCATATTATTCTCACCTCTACTGTAGGTAAAGCTGTAGGTAGAACTTGCCATGTTTATTTCAGTGTATTTTTTTAGAGTCTCTGTTCCATCCTTGTTCTACAACCAGAATTGTTCTTTTGCTTCTAAAGTATAATCTAATATTTCCAAATTTTATTTTAATGTGAATATTGACTGAAAATCTCCAGGAAGAAATGAAAATATTAAGTTTTTGTCTTATGTTTTTTGTCTCCTTTTCTTGTTCTATTGTCAGTACCTTCTCTATCTCTCTAAATAAGACCTTTTGGATCTATCATGACTTTTTTTTAACATCATCCTTTCTTGTCACCCTCTCCATGTTTCCACCCTGCACATACTCAGACCTAAGCACACACACATACAAGTTTGTAGACAAAAAGTGACAGGTTTTGTTTGTGTTTGTTTCAATGTCAATCTATGAAAATAAGAAATAGGTATGAAAGAGGCGAAAATGGAAAAGCAACGAGTCAGAAATACTAAGCGCTAGAACTAGAAACTAAGTCTAAGAAGGAACAATAGAGAAACTTGACAGAGACCCAACAGAGAAAAAACTAGTTACCTGTTTTAAAACAATTTAAATAATAAGGGCTAAAGTTATAAGAACCACAACACAATTTTTAATGTACTGACATCAATAGACTTTCATGACTTGGTCTTGCTGTGTGAGCAAGCTGACACAGAAGGTCCCATTCTCACACATAGACAGTTTTAAAAAACTGATCATATATCAGCCTTAACAACAACAAGGAAAAATTTAAAAGATAACGACTCATAAAAAAGGAACTGGAAAATGACAATGCATTCCACCATCACATTTTTATATATTATAATAGCTCAAGCAGCTTTACTGTGCATTTCCTTTTACCTACTACAATCATTTACTGGAAGACCCCTTTTTTAAAATCCAATATGGTAGTCTGTTCCCTTGAAAGCTGAGTCAATATGTCGAGGTTGTTTGAATACTATCAAAGAGCATCTCCTAAATATTGGATCTTGTAAAATGTTAATAAAAAAAGGATTACTATTTTATGTGTTGCCACTATTATGGTTTCCATCCAAATTTTATAAAATGCAGCATACAAAGAAATTTGTCCTTGTACTTTAGCTTATGTTAGTCTTTTACTCATTTTTAAGGCTATCACCCCACATGTGCATAAGTATTTTTTCTTTCCATCCTATGGTTCTTCATTTCTCCTCTGACAAGTTTGTCTTCCTTTTCTCAATCCTGACGTTCTGTATTTTTATTTTCTCACAAGTTCCACTGCCTGAGATAGAATCCCTTATGTTGTTAAAGGTAAAAGGATCAATATCATTGTTGAATAAAATACCGTAATGTAGTATTATTGATTTGACATTTTTAATTTGTTGGATGATCTTTGTATTATAATAAGATTGGAAGTGTAACGTGATTTTGTAATTTATTTTTCTTTCTTCTTTCTTTTTCAATTTTTTTGGAGGTCATCATGTTTACAAACATATAGCCCCAAAGACCTTATAAATATAAATATTATTGAGTCAGAAGAAGATACATGCTATTTATGATGGAAATATGGAATGTATTAAAAATAAAATAATGGTAAGAAATGAAGGTTTCAAAGATAAAGTGATATTGAATTAGGGAAAGATTTTTTTTGAATAAGGTAATGCATTCTTAAGTGACAAATTGTACTACTTATTGAGATTGGTTTTTATTACATCTCTGGCTTAATTTTGCATTCAAGAAATTTAGCCCAGCTCTGTAAAACAATTGCTAGTGCAAATCACCAAGAAACCACAGTTTCTGAAAGTGTCTGCCTAGGCTAATGTG
>NW_012152174.1:6002045-6017851 GCF_000956105.1 Propithecus coquereli | reverse complement strand
TGGAAATGTTATAGTAAGCTAAGGTTAATTTATTATTGAAGAAAGAGAAATATATATTTTAAAAATTTAGTGTAGCTGAAGTGTACGGCATTTACAAAATCTACAGTAGTATATATACAGCAATGCACTAGGCTTTCACATTCACTCACTGATTCACCCAGAGCAACTTCCAATCCTGCAAGCTCCATTAGTGGTAAGTGCGCCATACAGGTATCTTACTTTTTATCTTCTATACCGTATTTTTACTATAGCTTTTCTATGTTTAGATATGTTTGGAAACACAAATACCATTGTGTTACAATTGACTACAGTAAATGGTATAGTAACATGGTATATAGGGTTATAGACTAGGAGCAATAGGCTATACCATATAGCCTAGGTTTAATACCATCTAGGTTTGTGTAAGTATACTCTGTGATGTTTGCACAATGATGGAATTGTGTAAGGATACATTTCTCAGAACATATCCCTGTCATTAAGCAACACATGACTGTATAGACTCTATACAGTAGATACCTACATACATACAAAATATCTTATCCTCTCCTTATTCTCAAAACTAGTTTATGCCGTGGCAACAAATGCCATCTCACGAGCTTCCAAGAAAAATGCTTTTGTCTTTCCTCATGCATTTTTGGATTAGCTACAGCCCTGCACCCATTATCTTAACAGGAGTTTTCAGGTCACAGAGAAGAGTCTATCCAGAGGATGCCAGGCTTATAACATAAGGAAAAGAACAATAGGTTGAACCTATGCTCTTGTCGGTAACCTTTCTGCTCAGAAATGATACTCATCACTTTTACTCACGAGTCACATGGCCATACCTGAATACAACAGGGTAGGGATGTATAATCTTCTCGGGGAGGGCCATTGTAGGTGGTAGCAACAGAATATTTTGCAAGGAGTAATGGATTCTATCACACGTATGACATTAGATGTATAAGGACTATGCATTTATAGCATCCTTCAAATATTTTTTGTATAATGTCATTGTGAAATTTTTTAAACATACAGTCATGTTGGAAGAATTGTATAGTAAACACGCTATGTATATACACCATCTAGTTTCCACCTTATGCATTTTACTATACTTATTTTTTGACATACCTATTGTTACATCATCTCTCTTGTCCATTCAAAGTAAATTGCAAACATCAAAGCATATTGCAGACATCACTTTACTTTTTCCTAAATATTTCAGCATGCACACCATTAATGGAAGTTCAGTATTTAAAGGTATTTTAGATAAAATTTATATACAATGAGGTGTGCAAAATTAAGTATCCATTTACTGAATTTTGATAGATGTATGTGCCTGTATGTTTCAAACTCTTTCCACATTATTAACCATTACTCTAACCCCAGGAACTTCCTCAAGCCCTATCACGGGCATTCTTTGTCCCTCATCTTCAGAGGCAACCATTCATCTAATCCATTTTACTGATTCTAGAATTTTACATACATGAAGTAAAACAGTATGCAATCTTTTGTGTAAGGTTTTTTTTTTTTTTTTAATTATCCGTATTGTATCCATAGGCCCTTCCTTTTTAGTTCTAGGTACTATTCAATTGTATGAATATTACACAATCTGTTTATTTATTCTCATGTTGATGGATATCTGGTTTGTTTCCAGCTTTCAGGAATTATTAATAAAGCTGCTATGAATATTCATGTACAGGTTTTTACGTGGGAAGGTTTTTAGTAAAAAATTAAATTTCTTTTAGAGATATAGAGCTATGTATATTTTTTGTTTGTTTTATTTTACTCAGTTCTGGAAAGTTGTATTTTCCAAGGAAATTGTCCATATCATCTAAGTTATCACAGTTGTTGTGTAAGTTGCTCATAATATTACCTTATTATCATTTTAATCTCTGTAGAATCATACTGATAGCCTATTTTTTATCCTGATATTGGTAGTTTGATATCCCTCTCTTTTTGTTATTGACCCCTCTAGCTTAAGTTAATCATTTTGTTGAAATTTTTAAAGAAACATCTTTGGGTTTCGTTAATTTTCCCAACTTTTTATTTTTTATTTGTTGATTTCTGCTACCTGTATCACTTCTTTCTTTCTATTTACTTTGAGAGTTTATGCGGCTCCTCCTTTCCCTCTCTTTTCTCCTCTTCTTCCCCTTTTTCTTCTTCTTAAGGTGAAAACATAGATCACCAATCTGAGAACTTTCTTCTTTTTTAATATAAGCATTTCAACCTATAAATTTCCATCTTAGGATTGCTGTAACTATATCCAACAGATTTTGATATATTGTATTTTCATTATCATTCAGTTGATAATATTTTTTACTTCCTAGTGATTTCTTTATGGATTCATAAACTATTTAAAAGTGTTGCTTGACTTCTTAATATTTGAGGGTTTTCCTGGATAACTTAGTTGATTCCTAATTTAATTACATTGAAGTCAGAGAATACATTTTGTATGATTGCAATTCTTTTCAATTTGTTGACTTGTTTTATGGCCCAGAATGTATTCTATCATGGTGCCTTTTCTAGAAATTCTTATAAATGAAATAATACATAATGTACACTCCTATGTTTGACTTCTTTGTTCAGCATAATATTGCCCATGTTATTGTGTCTGTGATTAGTTTGCTCTGTTCTATTGTTAAATAGTGGTCCACTGTATAAATATACCACAATATATTCAATCAGTTCACTTAGTGATAGACATTTAGGTTGTTTTCAGTTTAGGGTAACATGAATAAATCTTTATAAGCATTTATATACCATTCTCTTGGTGAATATAAGTTGTTATTTTTGAAGAATAAATTCCCAGGAAAGGAATTAATGTCTGGGTGAAACGGCAAGAGTGTGTTTATAAGAAATAATCAAAGAGTTTCCCAAAATGTTTATAACATTTTACATCTCCACCAGAAATCTATGACATTTGCATTTACTCATCAATGGCCTTGTTAATACTTTTTAATTTTTGCCATTTTAGTGGCTGTGAGTAGTATTTCATTACAGTTTTAATTTGCATATCTTAGATGAACATGATTGTGAGAATACTTTCAAGTGCTTATTGGGCATTCATATGCCATTTATTTTGAAGTTTTGATTGAAACATTTTGACCATTCATTTTAATTGTGTTCTTTTATTGTCATTATTGAGCTGTATTCTAGATACACATATTTTGTCAAGTATATTTCTTACAAATATTGCCTCCCTGCATGTGGCTTATCATTTCATTTCTTAAGGATGTTATTTGAAGAGTAGTATTTTTTTATTTTAATGAGTCAAGCTTACTTTTCTTTTATCTTTTATGTTTTTTGTGTCCTATCAAATAATTTTTGTCCATCTCAAGGTCACGAAGATATCTTCTAGGTTTTCTTCAAGTAGTTTTATACTTGTGGATTTACATTTAGGTCTATGAGAAATTTTAATTTGTTTTGTATATAGTGTCAAGTGGCTTATTATTCATCATGGCTTATTTTTCCATCCAAATATCCACTTGTCCCATCACCATTTGTTGGTAACACCATTCTTTACCATGGGAATGCCTTTTTTGAAAATCAATAGGCCATATATGCATAAACCTATATATGGACTCTGTCATTCACAAATTTCTTATAGTTTTGAAGTTCAGATTTCACGTAAGTGTTGAAATAAGTTAGTGCATGTCTTCCAAGTGTGTTCGTATTTTTCAGTATTATATGTGTTATTGTAGGTCCTTTGCATTTTTATTTTGAGCATTAGTATCAGTCTACTGATTTCTATGAAAAGAAAAAAAAGTCTCTCTTCTTTGGCTGAACAAGAACTCCAATGTCTCCCAGGACTATTAGTATCTCTGTTCTGGTCTCAACTCTGAAGCCGCTGCTCCCTCTTAAACCTACCAGTCATACTCACTTGTGTAGCCAAGCCCACAGCCAATAACTTAAAGAAAACCTTCCACAGACTTCTAAGGACCTCATCTGTTTAGTTTCCTCTTCTATAATGTCTTTTCCTTAATTCTGATTTCTGCCTCTCCATTCAGTGGGATCACCACGCTTTGCTTAAGTTAGAGCTCCTTGTACTTTGGTCAGGAGGTTGTGCCCAGGCAAAGAGCTGAGCTGACTCTGGATATTACTTTGTATGATTTCCAGTGTTCAGGAATTGTAATTTTTGATGCCTGCTGTCTAGTGCCTGAAAATCACCACCTTAGATATTTGTCAAGTTTTATAGCTGACAAGAGGGAAAGTTCAGAAGCACTTACTCCTTCACGGCCTGAAGTGGAACTCTAACCATTCATTTAAATATCAATGACTTTAAAATCAATATGTCTTGCCAAATCCCTTCTGCCAAACTTTTACTACATATGGCCAACAACACGAACACCAAATTAATTTAATCTTATGAGTTTGATGTCCAAACTAACGCTCATAAATAGATTTGCTTTTATTGAATCACATATAATATTTCTTTCACATGGAAAAAACATTGTTTACTTACACTCAGCATTCTATGTAGCATTCTAATGCATATTTTTATTGTTTAAAAAGAATATATTTTCAAAATGAAAAAAACAATCATCCAAAATTCTGTCATAGCAGAGTTCATTTGTAGGCCTGCTTAAAAAATATGCATTAGCTTAGCTGCATGCTGTCAAGAGAGCATGGAGTTGGAGTTACGAGAATATGACCCTTCTCACTGCTGACATACTGACTTATCTTAAACTCTTTCAGAAACGTAGCTGTTTGTTCTTTCACTAAAATCTAAAGAATTGTTGATTTCCCAGTCTTCTTTAAAATTCCATCCTGAAAGTTCTTATGTTATCTATGATATACAAAGAAAATAAAACCAACGATTATAACATAGTCCTACCATGAAATTATGTAAACACAGAGAGATACGTAACTTTGACTGTGATAAGGGCAAAACAAATGTGGGAAAGATTGCATAAAGCAATAAGACTTGAATTGAGTTCATAGTTTAAGAAAAAAAGCTTGGGCAATCAGAATAAAGGGGCTTTAAATAAACAAAGGCATGTAAACATGAATCACTGATGTACGTTCAGAGACCTTTCTATAGTTTAATTTTACTGGAGCATGGTGTGTGTGTGTGTGTGTGTGTGTGTGTGTGTGTGTGTGCAAGGAGGGGAGCAGTCTGGGCAAATATGAAGCTAGTGCAGTAGGGAGACCTTTGGAAGTGTTTTATGAATGTGGGAAAATGCATTTGTTTTGTAGAAAAGAGGGATGACTTTTCACAGGGGTGTGGCATGATCAAATGCACCCTTTAGATAATAATTTGTCAGCAGGGTATGAATAGATGGGAGTATGAGCATTTTGACAACAATGAAAACCTATTAAGAACATTTTATAGTAATGGAGATGAGATAATAAGATTATGACTGAGGGATATGGCACTGGGGTTGGAAAAGATGGGTTACACAGGAGAGATATTTAAGAATAAATGAATATAGTATGCTAGAGTTGCAATAAGATGAGCCAATCCCTGGCTTAGCCACTTATTAGCAACATAATCTAAACAAATTAATGAAACTATACAAACCTCAGGTAGGGATAATAATACCTACCTAAAACTTTTGTCCATGGAATAAGATATATAGGAATCACAGATCAAGGAACTTATACAGTATGTGACCATAGTTAGTAGATGATAGCAGTTTGAATCATGTGTTTGGCCACTGATTAGATATAGGAAGTATAAAAGAAGTAGAAATCTAGAATGAGTCTAACTTTTGTAGCCTGTGTTAATAGATAACTACTGGTCACATTTACTAAGAAAGGCAATGAGAAGAAGAAACAGCAATTTCAGTGAGGAAAAAATGTTATAAAAATATTTCAGTCCTTGTGTGTTTTCTTCATAACCACCTTTTTACAACATGTGTTTATTTTTGGGTAATAATGTGGCACAGCACCCCAAAATATAGACTCTGTAGTCAGGATGTTTGGGCTCAAACTCCAGCTACATTGTTTACTGGCTGTATGATCTTGGGCAAGTTTCTACACTTCTCTGCAACTCTACTTCCTCATATGTAAAATGGGCATACTGTAATAACAATATCCATCTCAGAGAGTAGCTGTAAAAATAAAACAGTATAACATCTGTAAAGTACTTAAAACAATGTCTCCTCTTCGGAAAACTGCAGAAGTGTAAGATACTTTCTATTTTCATTAGTTGGTTGTTATTCCTATGAGGAATGCTTTCTCAGTCTCCTTTCTCCTTCTACATCTTTCTCTAACCCTTTTGATAGAAAAGAAAAAAAAAAGCTTAAGATCTTAGATGTTCCTAATTTTTGTTAATGTAACAGGTCAAGAGACAGGATCATTTTATAAAGCATGCAGAGCAGCATGCACTTACTATGGGTGTATTGTAGCCTCTACACTTGACAAATGAAATTTCATATGCATAGGAGATTTACAAGGTAAATATTGCTGAGATTTACAACTGTCAGAAGCCTCAAAAATGAAACTTTCTCCTCTAAGAAGTTTTTTTTTACTTTATTAGAAATGTCTAATAAAAGTAAATTCTTATATACCTAAATCAAAATGTCAACACTTTAACATGGGTCTGTGAATGATATAGTTTGGCACAGAAGCATCCATATAAATTTTTCAACACCTGAATATATAATACTTTAACTTTGGGTAAGTACAGTTGCATTAGTGAAGAGAGTTTTATGTTTTTAAAAATTATGATAGCTAGTAGTTTTAAGAATCTTATAATTTACTGCTTCACAGAATATAACTTTTAAAGGATACCACCTACTATAGTTTATGTGGAAAAATAACAGATTTGGAGGCCTATTCTGTAATTTATAATAAGAGAGTAAGTTACTTATTATCATAAGATTTCCCCTTTTAATTCTAAGCATTCCTCCTCTAGACACCTGTGGACAGAATTATAGTTCAGAGGGAGCCATGGTTAATTACAGCTCTCAGCCAGAATGTCGTATTTTGACGATAGAGTGAACTGTAATTGATTCCAGGGCCCAGTTTCTGCATCTTTGGCAGCACAACTTTCCAAAATGTGTCCACTGAACCTCACCAGGTTCTCCAGAGCATATTTCATAAGTGGTATTGTTTAATATTTTAATTATATTATCAGAATTACTATTACCAGAGCAATTTGAAATGAGAATATGCACAAATGACAGCTTCTATTTTGTAGACATTTAAGAGAAAAAAACAAATTGTTTATGACAACTTCTAGACCATGTTAGTAATTCTTAGACATATGCATACACACATTCAATATACTTTTCTTCAAAAGTACTTGTATGTAAATTCTATTAGAATGTGTGTATTTTTCCACTGTTGAACTTTTTTCATGTCAACACTATGGTTTTTGAAAACTATTCAACCTTATATAGAGCTCATTCATTTAATTGCTATAATGCTTTTAAAAAAATCTATGCATTATCTATAGGAGATCAACAATTTGAGTGACAGCAGATTTCCATCTGAAAGCATGGAGGCCAGAAGGAAGTAGCACATTTTTCAAGCACTGAAAGAAAAGAACTGTTAACCACCACTGTTTTGTAATGTCTACTCTTACATTCCATGATTTTATGATATATATGGGTATGTTTCTAAATTCTATGTGTCATTGGTCTGTTTATCTTTTTCTGATTTAGTATATAGCACAATTTTAATTATCTAGCTTTATAAAAAGAGTTGATATCTGGAAATCAATTTTGCTTACTTATGTTTAATATATTCATGGCTATTTTTGGACATTTATACTTCCATATAAATTTTATAACTAATTTGTTAACTTCTACAAATGCTTGTTGGAACTTTAATTAAAATAGTGATATCTTATATCTAGAAAACCCCAGAGACTCTGCCGTGAGACTACTGGAATTGATAAACAAATTCAGCTGTATGTATTACAAATATTTTTGACCCTTTATGTCATTGTTGAAACATTATATGTAGCAATGTTGTGGTATAAATGTTTTAACAATAAGTTCTTTAGAGATAAAGCACATTCTGATTTACAGTATTTGATGATTTTTGTGGTAGAAATACTGCCATCATGGCTAATTTAAGGTAATAACCTAATGTCACTAAACAGAGTTGGGAAGAGATGTGGAATAGTACAACATTATATAGTATTTCCAGCATAGAAATAAAAAAAAAAAGATGTAAATAACCTCAAGACTATGAATAATAGTAAAATAATTAGGAAATAATGAGTTATATTTATTATCCTTGCTTTTAATATAATTTATTTAGGAGCAAGTTTATATAATTTGATTTTAACAAAGCCTTTAACAGCCAGCTCACAAAATTTCAGAAAATTAGCTGTCAGTTCTCACAAGCCAGTAGGAGCCAGCTCCCGCATACCGCGGGAGTCTAGTTAATATGAAGACATTCTTTCCACGAACTTCCTCTCAAGTAAGCAAGTACATCTCTTATGATTACTATATTAAGTATTATTTTATTGAAGCATAATACACAACAGAAATGCACACATACAATAAATATATAACTGCATGTATTTTCACAAAGTGAACTTTATGAATATTCATGTAACTAATTACCACTCTGATCAAGATACAGAACATCACCATCCCCTAGAACAATGGTCCCCAGCCTTTTTGGCACCAGGGACCAGTTTCGTGGAGGACAATTTTTCCATGGATGGGGATGGAGGAGTGGGAAGAGAGGGGTGTGGAGCTCTGCAGCTGGGTCCCTAACAGGCTACAGATTGATTGGTACCGGTCCGTGGCCTGTTGGTTGGGGACCACAGCCCTAGAAGCAAATAATCACTCTAATGTATTAACCCTCAAAAGTAACCACTAATTTGTCTCCCATCGCTCTTGATTATAGTGTTTTTGAACTTCACATACATTTTCTTTTTACATTTTTTACTGTATAAAATAAATTACTGTCTATACTTCATATCATATTTTATATTTTATAAATGACTGTAACACAGCACATCAAGGCAGTGTCCCCAAATGTGTGACTCACTGCAGTGTTGGTATATAAGATGATTTTAGTGAGTATTACTAATATATCACTAAATAACAAGGAAGTCACTCCTTTTTAATTCTTAATCTTTCCAAGAATTCTTTCTAAGAATTACTATTTCTTGTTTTTTTTTCTCTCTGCTTTCATCAGAGGCAAGTCTCAGCCTGGTACTTTTAAGTCCTTGACATCTAACACTAGCTTATTTCCTTTTTTGACAATGGGGAATCAGGCATTAAACAAGTTTCAGCTGGCAAGTATTTCAAGCTCGAATTTAACTACACCATTTTGTTTTTATTGATTTACCTTTATGTTTATCTTCTATTCATAAAAGAATACTAATTGCATATCTATAATAGTAATACAAATTTCCCTTTCAAATAAATGACTTTAAGAACAAAAATCAGTCAATTTCATAACTTATAATACAGTTGATACTTGCACATTGTAAACTTTTTATTGTAAGTACACTAATAAGTAAAGTCTGAGAAACTCTAATTGTGAAACCTACTGTCTCAAACAAGAGCAAAGGGAGAGAATAATAACTTTGAGGAAACCCAGAATGAGTAAATGAAGCATTTTGACTCTGCAGAGCTGCAGTTAGAGGGGCTATGAAGACAGGATTTGTGGAATTTCCATGTCAAAGGGCTTCAGCATCACTTTGTAATTAGTTGAGGGAAGTTTCCTGGAGGAAGTAGGTTTCAAGAGTGATCTGACAGATTTGGTGGCCCTGATAAGCTCTAGAACCATTTGCAAATACAATGTCATCTGTCCACTGTTACTGTCATTAGAAATGTTTAACTAGGTTATATTTCCAATAGCATGTATAAAACTGTCTCATATTTTAAATAGATGTGCAGTATGTTTTATTGAGCATATCTAACAAGTACGTGGAAAATATATTGGATTCATTTCCACAAGGAACACGCAATGCCAACTTTCCCAGTCCATACCATAATTATGGACTAGGGATAGGATTATGACTGCGGGGGATGTGTTAACTGTCTGAATTTATAAGCAAATTCCTCCCACCATAAAATCCTCTGGTGCATCTGTTATGTATTTAGTCTTTTAAAAAACGTAGTTTAGTGTGAGCCAAGCAGGTGTGCAGTTCTCTCACCCATGAGATCACATAAAATGAAAAGTTCATGACTGTCCACGGCTCAGAACAACAAGGATCAAGGAAAGATACACCCCTTTACTCGCGCCAACTGAGTTTAAAATCCCTGGCTCTCATGGGGAAGTCATAAGTGGACTAGTGAACTTGAAATAAGAATGCACAATTTGAAAAAATAGTTCTTTTTTTTTTTTTTTTTTTTTTAGTATTTGACATTGAAGCCATCATCGAGGCAGTGATTTTGATCATTGGTAGTGAAATAAAAGCACCACAAAAGAGTGACTGACATTTCCTCACCGGAGATGTGTGCCTGTATGCGTGTGTGGAAGTGTGCATACCACAGACGTGTCGGCTCAACCCAGCTTGGATTGACTGAATAGTGGTATAGCTTTATTTCCCCCAATAATTTGTATTTCTCTCCACTTTGATTACTCTTT
The DNA here is from genome assembly GCF_000956105.1 of Propithecus coquereli. NCBI lineage: Eukaryota > Metazoa > Chordata > Mammalia > Primates > Indriidae > Propithecus > Propithecus coquereli. Next base: position 6,007,366 of record NW_012152174.1, on the reverse strand, counting down.
CTGTTCTAAAAATCAATCACTTGGTACATTTTCACCGGGACTGGGGTTTTTTTTTTTCTTTCTCCTCTCCCAGTTGTGTCTGTTCTCATATATCCAACTCAGCAATTTGCTTATAAATTTAGTCAGCTCCATCAGCACCATCCCTTCAAGTGAACTAGAGTTTTAAGCTGTTGGAGTATAGAAAAGAGAACTCCCACCCAAATTTTGAAATTTAATGTTGCTTTTTTCTTACTCCCTGATTTCTTCTTAGTAGCCTCATCCTAGAAATATAAATTTCCAGGATAAGAGTATAACTAGAAAGGGATATATGTCTGTATTTATAAGTGCACATGTACAAAAAAAATGTAACTCAGAATACAAAAGTAAAATAGCCAATCCCAATGGATCCCCAGCCATAATAATGACCTACATATCCAGCAGAAAATAGCTACTAAGGGGCTTTGGGGGTTGTAGTGAGAACACAGAAATACCAAGGGTCACCCCTTCCTGTGCCTTTGCTCCACTCTCCTCTATTTAGACTCCTTTCTGAGTTGTTACCTTTTAAATAAATCCTTTGCATTAGACTGCCTTATTTTTTTCTTATAAAGAAGAGAGAGATGTCTATTTAAATTATTTTAATACATAACAGCTGTTAGATACAGAACTGCTTCGAGACCTCTTAAATGCTAAACTCAATTGTTAAAGCAATGGTAGGAAATGGTAAAATTGGTTATTCTGCTGTTTCAACTCAGCATAATCTACAGCTGTTTCTCCCTCTTCCGAATAGCAATGTGTGGGACGAGTAATACCCAGTTTACTTTTATTTTGTAGTCACCATTGGCTCATTAGGCTGCCTGTATGTGAAATAACAGTCTCTGATTTACTGAGGCAGCATATAAGTAAACACCCTCTATTACACCAACTCCCAGACCACTTTCTAAACATCTGTAAAGGAATTCCTAACACAGTGACTCATAGAGCCACATCTGGGGAAGACCTCAGTCAAAGTGAGTAGTACATAATCATCACAGGACAAAGACATATGGAAACTTGGATAGGAACTAGAGAGAAATATCAAATTTCATATTTCCATAGAAATTGAAATATGTGCTGTTATTTAAGATCAAGATTACTTGCCATCATATCCCTGGCAAGCGAGAAATCTGATCGACCTGGTCTTCCAGATCTGGTTCTTGAGGAAGATCTGGTGTGATGAAAAGAGAGCAATTACCACCAGTGATTCTGGACTGCGGGGACAATCTGTCAGGAAGAATATGTTCAGCAGGTCCTCCCATTGCCTTTGCCTTTGAAATTCTGACTTCAGAATCAGAAAGTTAGAGACATATTCAAGTCTCATTGTTAGTGATAAGGAAAAGGAACTTGAGAGATAATTCTCTCTTTTGTCACTCTCCATGCTGAGCATTTGTCACCATAAGTAAAAGGAAAATGACAATAAAACCTGTTAATATTTTATTATTATTTTGATCACTGGTGAAACATACTTTAGAGTTTATTTTGCAAAGTGTTCTTTACATGTTGATTTAAAAAGCCTCTCCCTTTAGGAGATTAACAATTAAGGAACATAGGGCCATTCAAAATAAGATACAAAAAGCAATGGAAATCAAGAATGAAAAGTTTATATATGGTGCTTATTCATTAATTGAGGGTTTGGGTTTACAGGATGCCTTTGAAAATAATGTAAATGCTCAATAATTTAGACACCAAAAGCCATTAGCTTTATGTTCATTTAAATCCACATTTATTATATTTTTGTCTTTATTGTATATTATTTTATTCTTCATTCTTAAATTGAGATAGTAAGATTGACCCATAAACAACAATTAGCCCTGCCTTATATAGACTTTTAAATTAAAATAAGAATAGGAGACACTTAGAGAAAAGCAACAAGAAAGCAAACAATTCGCATAGGATAGAAGGAAAGTTGCATGAACACTAAAGAGAAGATATATCAAGACATTGAGGATTTAATTCTTACATTTTTATTTTTCATGATTGGATGTTGGAATGATTCCTAATGAGGAGAGAGTGACAGAGAAACAGAGAGAGGGAGAAAGGAAGAGGGAGAGAGAGAGAGAAGGAGAGAGAAGCAGAATGATTGTTAGCAAAACTGACAAGTGTCAAGATTTAGACAGTAGAGGCTAGAGGGAAAAGAAGGAGGCTACATCATGTCTTAAATCAGACAGCTGTTGGACGTTGAAGTTAGCGTCCATGAAAGCGCTCAGTGAACACGACTGAAGAAGGAAGACAAAGTGCTTTTTGGATCTTGCCAGGTTGCCATTACTATGTAGCACTGTGGAAGAAAAATATCATGTAAATTTACTAAATAAATAAAGCTTTGGCAATGTATTTAAATTGTGTTGAAAACCAAAGCACTTCAGGACACTGAGTAGTATTAAATCAATAAAGTGAACTTTTCTACATATAAATGTATTCTATTCACATCGGTCATTACCCATACTTCACAGTGATATTCTGATTAATAGTGCATGGAGTAGATCTCCCAGATGCCAGCCAGATGTTCAAAGAAAACTAATGTTGTTTGACTTAAGGAGAAAAGTATAAATCATATGTACTCTGACATACATAATGGAACAAATGGAAAGCATCCCCATATGAATTCCATACTTATTTCATAATTCTATTTAGATTAAGGAGGAGAGAAAATGCTGTGTAAATTCTAGGTCCACATAGAAAATAAAGAAGAAAAAATACCACTTAAGTATAGTAAACAAACATAAAAAGCTAAATATACCTGTTATGATTTAACACTAATAATATTTTTGCTATTTTGTTAATACTTTCATCCTAAAAGATAATCATTAATATTGTGCATCCCACCACTGTATGAAGACAACTCCAAAAGTGCAATGTAGCAGGTAGGGAATAATAGGAAGAAAAATTCAATCCCCAATGAAACAAACAAACAAACCTGTAGACCCAGATAGGAAGGAATGTTTTCTAAATTTCCAATTATCAAAAGTTGTAAGGTTCATCAGACATTGAGTATAAAAACGTAATATATCAAAATGTATACTTGAAATGGATATTAAAAGTAACAGGTTTGTTTTTCCATTTGCTTGCAGTTACTGCAAATGATTAGAAACTAAGATGTATCTTTTCTGAAATAAATCTATAAATCTCCATTTTGGTGGGCCTATCTGATCCTATGATTATTTATGGTTATAAGGTTATAATAAAAGTAGTAAAATACCACTATGTTTTTTCCCCAATAGAAATGGGAAGAGAAAGGAGAAACAGAATACTGTTTCTAAAAAGAGAAAAAAAAAAACAGTGATAGGCTGCTAACTTTATAATAGACATCAGAAAAAATAAATCCTGATTCACAGTGTTGGCTAATTTCCATGCTATAAATACTCTCACCATGGTTAATTTCAAGCTACCAATGTGATGTCAATAAACACAGAGTAGGGAAATGTACAAAATTGGTTTTTGTGAACACTGGCTCTAGCATGCAACTGAAAAACCACCTTGTTTGCTCATGGAATAGAGCTAGCAGTCTTTTGTTAAGAACCAAGGTTTCTTCTAAATCAGTTTACAGATAGCAGGGTGGGTAGGTAGGTGGAACATATGTATATAATAAACTGTGCTGTGGTTCATTTGATTCTATAACAATGAATGTCATGGCGTGTAGTATTCCTATTATTGTGATGAGGAAATGTTTTGTAGTATGCTAAAAAAAATGAAAGGATGAAAAAAAAACATGTCTCAATAATGGAAAATTTTTATTATATGATCCAAAGAGTTCAGCAGACTGATGTTAGATTTGCAGCTAAATTGATCAGAATGACCATCTATGGTTGTGGATGTAAATCTGTATTTTTTTTTTCTATTTTGTTTTTTAGTTACTAACAACAATGTAAGGTAGTGCTTTTTTTTACTATTGTATGTAGACGTATTTCACTAAAAGTGTTTGAGAAATAAGACATTCTAGTCAATTGTATGCTATGCTGTGCTATCTATTCCATGTGTATTTACTGTGAGCCTAGTGATGTGCCCAAATTCTTCTATCCAGTATGGATACTGCCCTGTTATTGTAAAAAATTACAGTCTTAATTATTATATAATGTACACTCAAAAGAAACAGATAAGGTACATGTCAAGAATTTAGAATGAACTTCAAAAAAAGAATTAGTATTTTGTATCCTCCTCCTTAAAGTATAAGTAGATATATACTTTTACATATATTTTATATAGTAGGGCACAGAAACTAGGCTCATCTCTAGCAGTTATATTAAATAGTTTAGTAGTTTTCATTAAAGTTAAAAATATCATATTATATTTAATCTGTTAAATAAAACTAGATCTTATTTCTTTCTTCTTCCTGGTGACTCTATGTTCAACACCTAGGACATAAATTAAAATACAAAGGCTAATAAGTTTGAATACTTTCAAGTAATTTTAAAATAATATATCCATTTATATTGTTTAAGCCTTGTAAAATATAAAATTTTCTCATTTCCATGTAAGTTACATTTACAATAATAACTGAAAAACAAATATGCTTGACCTTCAATGATATCATGACAGCTATCATGGCTTTTTACCATCAAGTTAGACTTAACAGGCAAAATAGAAGGAAACAAGTGTAAAATCTGGGATAGTCATCATTTTGTTCTAACTTTAGTTTCTTCAGCATGAAATCCTTAGGCTATAAGCCCCTTTTCTTCCTTGAGATTTATAACATTTCATAACACTGTATGAATTACAAATCAAGATGTACTATAGAGACAGCACAGTATTGATTTCCTAAGACCATAAGCATCAATCTCACTCACAACTTTCAGAAATAACCTGATTCTTTTTTTTTCTAGCCTGTTTAAAAGTGAATGAATTTGTGTCATGACCTCTCTTTATAACCATTTGTATATTTTTGCTCACAATACACCAGTGTTCTTTGCTTTAACCCATCTCACCACAAGACACTGTATTATTATGATATTTCTTTTACTTGTCTTTGAAGTTCTTGTTGGCTCATGATCCAATATCTTTTGCCAAAAAAAATGCAATAAATTTTGTAACAAGAGTGTCTACCTATGACACACATAGTCAACATAAAAATTACTTGTGAACTTTATTTTCCTAGGAGCAAACCAATTTGCAATATTAAATGATGAAGACACAGGTTAATAATGAACAAGGATACTGAGTTCAGATCTCCTCAGGAGAATGGTTCCTGTGGCTAAAATATCGTTCTTTAAGTAGGAGAGCCCCACTAAGAAAGTTGTGAAGGGCATAATTAATGCACATATATTTTTTAAAATCTGGAGAAGACCTCAGCAACTGTCAAAGTCATCTTTTTT
>NW_012152174.1:5997331-6001995 GCF_000956105.1 Propithecus coquereli | reverse complement strand
ATACTACCTTTCTTTCTATAGTATAGTGTCCTCTATATGAATGTCTTATAATTTATTTTAAAGTGTCAACTCTTTAAAGAAAGGGGTTACCTAGCATTAGATCATGATACCCAATGGGTATTTATTGAATTTCTAATACAGTAGACAGTGAAAATCCAACAATGAAATAGTATGCTTGAATTTCTCTGATAATTATAAGTCCTTGGTATTTCTAAAAAGCACTAGATACAACCTCAAGAAAAGCCAAAGAACAAAAACATCATAACCACGAGCTGCCTATGCCCTTGCCACAAATACCTATAAAGAGATAAATACTCAAAAAAGAACAGAGCTTTATTCCATTGCTGAATTCCCAAAGATACACATGTAAATATAACTAGAATTTCCCCCAAAATTACTATTCATACATGCCTATACACATTACACTTTTGAATATACAGAGATGGGCTAAATTGAAGAAAGGAAGAACATACAAAGTATACATTATTTGGTTAATTTCATCTTCTAACTACATAGTAAATAGTGTTGCTGTTTCATAAGATTTTTCTCTACATTGCCTTTCATCTTTAGGCTAACTGTATTCACTGTTTATACCTGTTTTAGGTGAGATCTGTGTGCTAAAAATGAATGGAATGCGGCCTTTTAAGATCATTTTTATCATCTCTGATTAAGATAAATTATTATTATTGTTATTATTAATTTCTTTTTTTTTTTGAGACAGAGTCTTGCTCTTTCGTGGGGGCTACAGTGCCATTTCATCAGCCTAGCTCACAGCAACCTCAAACTCCTGGGCTCAAGCGATCCTTCTGCCTCAGCCTCCCGAGTAGCTGGGACTACAGGCATGCGCCACCATGCCTGAGTAACAAAGTCATCATTTTTAAGTTGTACATTTGGGGTTTGCCCCTCAGTCATATAGTTCAGGTGGAGGCCTTCAGACTACCTCGCCCAGCTGTTGTTCTCTGGACTAAATTGACTCCCTCATACTCTCTTTGCAGTGTATGAGTAGCTACATGGGGCTCTGTCTTTACCGGACACCCTGAAGGAACTGATGACCTCTTTTCCTGCTTTCTTTAGAAATTGTTTGACTTCAGAGTTCAGCTGCTCCAGGGCTGGGGAACCTGTGGCCTTGGGGCCACATGTGACCTTCTGGCTCTTTGAGTGTGGCCTTTTGACTGAATCCAAATTTTGCAGAACAAATCTTTTTAATAAAAGGATTTAGTGCTTCTTAGATTGGAAAACAGAAATATAAGTAGGACTTTTTACTGTTCTGGGATTACTCCTCCATTCCTTTTAGACTTATTAAGGACCCCCTCTGTTACCTTTGGGACTGTGACATGCAAGGTTTCAGAAGGAGTGTGTTACATCTCTGACACTTTGTAATTCTGGTATTCTTTGGTGTGGGTAAAAGAGGAGAAGGACAACCTGTCACTTGCTATTACCTCCTGATGAGGACAAACACTATCATAGTGTATGTCCCACCATTTGAGATTTTAAAAAATAACAAAACTTTTCTTAATAGAAACTATTGTAAACCATGAATGTTTAGGACTTTTAAAGAAAATGTGATTATGTGACCATCAAACTGGTTTCTTGTTCACACAAAAGAACTGAAATTGTCAAGGGACATTTTGACTTGGATCTCTCCATTGGCTATTTAATGCATAATGAAAATTAATCTGCGCACAACTTGGGAATTTTTGGTGTGACCTTGGACTTGTTACAGACACTTTCTAAGCCTCTTGGTTTCTCATTTATGAAATGTAGCCATAAAAATAGTCACTTTATAGGGTTACTGTAAATACTGAATGAGATAAAGTGTATAAAGCACTTAGAAGAGTTCCTGGAACACATATACTCTCATAAACATCTCAGTGATGAGGATGAAGACAATGATGATGATCGATATGTCAATACCTGAAGTAAAGTATGCATGCTGAAATGACCTTAATTCCCACATATAATGGGGATTATGACTGTCAATAAATTTCCATGATTGGATTCCCTTTTAGAGAATGCCTATTTGAATACAAAAATGAGATTGTGAAACTAAATATTATATTTGTACTAATTAGCCCTTCCTTCACCTTAATAATTATACCAATAAATAAAAATATAAATAAATGTTTCTCTGTACTACCAATAATTTATAAATCAATTATTTTATGTTTTTGAGGGCAGAATTTGCCACATTGCAGGTAATATAACTACTTTTCTCACAACTCTTAAATACATTAAACTCCAAATACATAAAGGGGAAACATGCCTCAAAAGCAGACTACATCCAGTCAATTCTCTACTCCTGCCCCCCTTCCCAGAAACCTGGCCCTGACCCAGTGAAAAACTTAATGAAGCAACTCAAAATTGATAGTCAAATCAGGCAAAAGACCAAACTCATGCTCCCAATAGGAAACTAAAGTTTTGAAAAGGTTACAGGTGAAATATCTCACTCTCTATTGCTCTAAGTTTCTGAAACATATTTATTGTTTTCAATAGCAGCAGCCTTGGCCAGAACCTTGAAAGTTTCTTCAGGGATTTAGATGACCATGTGCAAACATTTCAAGCCAGACCAACAATCTTACATTCCTTCTCAAAGACCCAAATGATATCCCTAGAGACAGAGAAAACTTTTTAGTTGAAAGGATAGTTCTGATTCCTAAAGAAAGGACATAGCAATGAAGCTGTTTCTTCCCAGCATATACATAATACTTCCTTCTCAAAGGGACACCTTCAAGGTTGTTAGGCTTAAAAATGGACATGCCTTACATAATGGTCTCTATGGTCTTAGTGTCCTGATTTTAGGTAATGCATTTTATTTTAAAACTATTCTTGTCATGAAAGAGAGAAGGCAATGTATCCCAGTAGAAATTCTCAAATCAGGTCAACAGGTACTCCTAAGCACTTATTAAATGCACAGAGCTATACCAAGAGCTATTGCCTATAGTGAGAAGCTATACTCCTGTAACTCCTTTCAATCCACCAAGGTATCTAATCTGGTGGAATATTCAAGAACCCTTTTGTGCACCTCCAGTAAAATGAAAACTTGTGTCAAAGGAAACAGATCATTTAATTACCCAATTTTAATCTATTTTTATTTTAAAGCTTTGTTATTCTTTCTTTTCTTTCTTTTTTTTCATTTGCCACTTCTATCATTTATTTCAAATCTCAGCTCCTTTCCTGACCAGTATATTTAAAGTTCTACCTCCTCTTACATTTCTTATTGTCTAATTATTGTCTCAGTGGAAGTTTTAATCATATAAAGTTATCTTATTTAATGATTTTTTTTATTTCTTTTTTCTTCTTTTCTTTGTTCTTTGTGGTATTTAAAATTCTGTAGGCTCCATGAAAGCAGCGACATGATCTTTTTTCACTGCTATATCTTGGCATCCAGAAGAATGCCTAGGAGATGCTGAATAACTATGTAGTTGCAATCCTCCTGAGATTACTTGGGTTCTTGTATGTCTCTTCTAAATTTAGCTTCCCGAGATTACTTTCTCTTTTTTTCCAGGTAATACAGACTAACTGAAGATTTTAAAAGAAAAACAAAAGATGTTTAATATTCTGACAAAACTGCAAAATTTTATTCTAATGCATAAAATAAGTTCAAATGGGTTCATGCAATTTATATTTGTGTTCATTGCCACAATAAACTTAAAATGATAGAAATCGGCGTAATCATAGCAATTCACACAGTAAATAGATTTTCTTTAAAAAGAAAATCTTTTTTTATGTATCTCAGACACATTTAATAATGTCTCAGAGAAAAAATGAAGAAGAGAAGTAAAACGTTATTCAGAGACCTAGTTTTGAAATTTTTTTTTTCTGATGAGAAATATTTGTTGTGTTTACAACTGACTTGTAGCAGAATCAAAGGCAAACTGTAGTGTCCCAGTTTTCTAGATCTTCTACCAATTTGACTCCCTATTTTTTATCATTATTAATCTATCAATATACATGTAATTAAAACCTATCCTGCTGTCTACTAAGCTAAGGTTTGGAATTGCAGAGATAGTCCCTGTCCTTAAAGAAGTATAAACAACTCTTTAAAGTAAATACAGTAACTTTTATGACAAAAGTTGAACAAAAATTTTTTGAAAACCTATAAAGGGAAACAACTGACTCTGCTTCTCATAAAAAAGGGATCATTTATTCATGTATTAATGTATTTATAAATACCATGTCAATACTACTTATTAGACATTGTATTATCTGGTAAGATCTCAGTCTTGAAGATAATATATAGAAATTATAGCCTAGAAAGGAACTGAGAATTTACAATGTAGTTGCAGTTACTTATACACAGAAGTACAAGAGACCACTTGAGAAGAATTTTTAACCCATATTGGAAAATCAGGAAAGGTTCTGATAAGAGAGAATTTAACACATTTTGGAACTTTAGGAAATTCAGCACACATGGAGCATGTCATGTAATCGAGAAATGAAGCTGGGAAATGAGCAGAGGCCATATTATAAAGCACCTGTAAAGTTGTGTAAAGATGACTGTGGAAGAGTGAATCCGAGTTTAGGGAGGAAAGAATGGGGAAACAGGCATTCCTAGAAAATGCCTGTGGAAATATCTAGAACTATGAAAGCCTTATTTAGCAATGAGCAATTATTTCAATGAACTGTAGTTTCGTGGCTGGTGCATAAGCATGGAAGGGACAAGA